>NC_132902.1:23831945-23886222 GCF_030463535.1 Salminus brasiliensis
TGATTGGCCACATTTGGGATAAGGGGTGGGGCCATGTGTGTAAATCTGATTTGGTGCTGAACCAAATCACTCGTGGGCTGCCTTCCCTCGCTTCAAATTCCAGTAGTGGTTAAATACAACCGGGCACAGAGCCACACACACATTGCAATTAGCAGCTATTTAATTAATTAATCAATTAATTGGCTGTTGGTAATTGGCTGTTGTATTTTGACACATGGTTTATATTTACACACAGCGCATATTTAAAGCCACAGTGCTTTGCCCATTTACACGTTCCTCCGCGGCTGTGCATTTGTGCTCGGTCACAAGCCGGACAACAGCAAAGCGATTAGCCCTTGGAACCGTGCTCACCAAAAACACCAAAACACCAAAATCACCAAGTCACTGCCCACTTCGCCTCTCGCAGGATGTCAGAAAAAACTCCAATTACGCCGCACATAAACACTCAGATGAAGTGCAGATCCTGCTTCCTGCCTCTGCAGCGGCGTGATGAACTGATTTCTTCACACTCTGCAGGAATGAAGCACCAACACTCGCCACTTCCATCACTGCTGCAGCAAAAACACTGCAACTAGAATTTCCACTATATAGGATATATATGACGTATATGGAAAAAATTGTCAGTTGACAATCTTGAGAAAAGTCCCAACAAAAAGTCAACATCATATTCATGGTGTGTTTTTGAGCTGCAGAACTGTTCAATGATGAGCCCCTATTGCCCTCATAAACAGCAAAAATCCCAAATCACAAAACACTGGGGAATCTTTATGAAAACTCCAGCTCTAGTCTTGGTAATTTTTTGTTAACACTCTTTATAATACCCTTGATTTACAAAGAAACAGTGAAAGGGTATGTGTCCCAATACTTTTGTCACCAGAGTGTACAGTACATTAGCCTTGGGGCTCCAACACGAAATCTAAAGAATCTAAAAAGTGTCCATAAGCCACTTGTGTTGTGCTGAATATACAATATATAAGTGTGTGTATGGTGTGTGTAGTATGCGAGTAGTGTAAGTTACTGTGTATTTATTCAGTATATCCATTTTGGAAATCTCTGTGTTTTGACTACAGCGAGGCACGAAGCCCCTATGTTACTCACCTTTACACCTGAGCAATGTGTAGTTCTTTTTAAGAACAGCTGGTGAATAAGGTTCAACTTTAATATTTAACTCTTTAATATGAATTAAGCAGGAAAGCGTGGTGTACAGGACCTCCGAGTTTGCTTTAACAAAGCTAATGAGTCCGAGCTTGTTGGGCGCTGCGGCTTGGCGCTAAACTAATGTCTTACCAACCTGACAGAGCTAACCAGTCCAATCAGAACAAGCTCTAACTGTCTTAAAATGACACCACATTGAACCTTACACAGCTTTATACAAAGCAACCAAGACAGAAAGCTTATTTCCAGATCAGATATATCAAAATATTATTTATTCAGTTCTCTATATATAGCTCCAGAAAAAATGAAGAGACCACCTTACATGATCAGTTTCTCTGGTTTTACTGTGTTTAAAGGAATTTTATATTTGCATTGTATTTCACAAACCATGGAGAACATTTTCCTTAAATTCCAAATAGAAATATTTGCAATTTAGAGCATTTATTCATTTGCAGAAACGACAACTGTTTAAAAACTCAAATAATGCAAATATATATTAATTATATATTATGTAATAATTATGCATATATTATAATGCAATTATAATGCAAATAAATAAGTAAATTTAAGTTAATTAAATAAGCTATTATTTAAACAACAGTACTAATATCTGAGAGTACAGCTGGGCAATATGACGATATTTTATCGTATCGTGATCAATACATTTTTCTAAGCATATCGAGGACATCGTCAGTGCTTAATAAACACTGATCAGCTGCAGGTTTCATTATCAATAACAGTGTAATTAGACTGAAGGGTTAATTAGATGAAGAGCAGCAGATGTTGAGAATAAATCACTGTATTCAGTACAGGAGAGGATCTGAACAGTAGTTTATAAGACTCGCTACTGATGATTTTAGTCTGTGATTTACAGGTATTGTGGTAAATATCGTGTATTGAAAAAAGTCTTTAAATATCGTGATACAGTATTTATACCATATCGCCCAGCCCCATTTAAGAGCATTCAAAAATCACTATGGTGAAATAACCTTGACTGCCAATCACAGCTTCCATGTCTTACTCTCACGGCCAGCTCTCCACCAGTCTTTCACATTGCTGTTGAGCCTTTAAGCCATTCATAGTCTGCAAATGCTCAGCTTTGTTTGATGAAATGCCTGGAATAAAACGGCTACACCTAGAGATGCAAATTTAAGACTGCCACTATTTAGCAGTCTCTTCATTTTCCCCAGAGCTGTACTCTGAACTGTACATGCTGCAGTTTAGTTAACTATGGTATCATTTATCAATACTACTAAAGCTGATGATCAATACTGCTGTGCGAGGCCGATGCATCAGCCAGAGCTGGAGCTACAGTAACGGGACAAAGCTTTCTTCAAGAATCCGGTTTCACTTGAGACACAAACACAGCCATTCAGGTCGGCCTGCGCAGCCATGCCATCAGGCAACGTGGCTGACCTCCAACGAGGCCCTGGGGAGGAGCAATGCATTGTGGGAGCCGTTCCTTTGCTGGCAGCTTCAATGTCGTCCCTAAAGCCGCCGTGGGGAGCAATGCAAGGACAAAGAGTGCAAAACAGGCCCGAATGCATCAAAGCTCCAACTGAGAGAGACTTACTGCTTGATGCTCTGGATTAATGACCGTCAGATTCGGATTCGGATTCGTAGCACATCGTTATTTATAAGTAATTACACTGTTAGCTATTAAAAAGATGAAATTGACACTACTTAACATGGGCAGATGTGCCTAAGAGCACTCATACATCTGATTCCTCTGGAATGGATTATCTAATTACCATTATGAGTAAATATCATATTCAGAATGTAAATGTAAACGGGAGGGGGGGGCATTCATTTTCTTAACAACTTTATTAGAATCGCCTTTACATATGATCTCAAATTATTAAAAAACATACGCATATCAATCAGCCAAAACATTAGAACCTAATATTGTGTAGGTCCGCCTCGTGTTGCCAAACAACCCACCAAGAGTCCACTAGACCTCTGAAGGACGTTAGCAGCAGATCCCCCTTTAAGTCC
The DNA here is from genome assembly GCF_030463535.1 of Salminus brasiliensis. Lineage (NCBI taxonomy): Eukaryota > Metazoa > Chordata > Actinopteri > Characiformes > Bryconidae > Salminus > Salminus brasiliensis. The sequence continues at coordinate 23,835,096 of NC_132902.1, forward strand.
TGCAAGTTCTGAGATGGGCATCATACAAGGTCGGCTTAATGTTTTGGAGATGCTCTGACTCTCAGATTTCAATGATTCAAGAAATACACACACCAAGGGTCGATTCAGGCATTTTTTTATGGATCCGGTATCGGCTTTTAATGTTCTGATCCACTTCAGGCGACCATTACTACACATGATCCTCAGCTGCTGCAGACGAACGTCTCAACGACCCTAGACAGAGTTCATCTGGGACATTATTTCAGTGAGGAAAACTAAACAGAGCAGTGGTGGCTCAGCGGTTAGAGCGCCGGGATATCGATAACAGGGTTGTGGGTTCGATTCCCGGGCTCGGCAAGCTGCCACTGTTGGGCCCTTGAGCAAGGCCCTTTACCCTCTCTGCTCCCCGGGCGCTGGAGTTGGCTGCCCACCGCTCTGGGTGTGTGTGTGTACTCACTGCCCCTAACACGTGTGTGTGTGTGAGTGTGTGTTCACTACCAGATGGGTTAAATGCGGAGGACACATTTCGCTGTACAGTCCACACTGTACAGTGACGAATACGTGCACCTTTATCCTTTATCCTTTACCTTTTATTTGAACTGATAAGTGTGGTGATGTAACCAGTTAGCCACCAAAACTAAAGCTAATTCCACCTTAAATAGTGCTGCAGTACAGTGTGTTTATTTCAGCAGCAGAGCGTCACTGCGGAGTTATTTAAGGTGGAACGGAAAGTTCGGGGAAGAGGAAAACTTTAGCTTAGCGTTAGCTCAGAGCCTCGCTGTTTGGCTTGGTTGTAGTTGAGCAATGACACAAATATTATATCTGTATTATCTGTATTATGGGCTGTATTATTCATAGAAACACTAAGATCGGACCGGTATCATCCGATAGTCAGCATTGAGAGACTCGGATCAGATCGAGGGGCAAAACACCTTGATTGGCACTCCTACATAAATAATATATATATATATATATATATATATATATATATATATATATATATAGTCCTTCAAAATGAAGTGCAGTGTGCAGCAAAGACTGGAGGTAAGTGGAGTTACAGTGCAGGTTTCTAAATGAATTCAGCTGGTGCTGAAAGCACTTCACGCACTCCGGGTCATGAGGCTGCAGGAGCCAGGAGCAAAGCCCCAGGCTAAGAGCAGCCAGGCCAGGCACGGAGCAAAGCCCCAGTAAGAAAAGGCCAGAGCGAACCTCGGCTTATCCACTATTCATCACACAGGATCGCCTTTAGTCTGTTATCACTGCCGACACCTCTCCTGAAGGTGTAGCTGGAGTGGTAAAGTCGTTATGGTGACGTCAGTCTGCTGAACTGATTAGCCATAACATTAGAACCACTGATAGGTGCACTGAAGAACATTGCTTATGTGGTTCCAATGGCTCCAATATCAAAAGGTGGGATCTACATATTAGGCTGCAAGCGAACCGTCAGTTCCTGAAGATGATGTGTTTATGGAAGCAGGACAAATGGGCATGGGCAGCTGTGAAGGTGTGCCCAGTATGCAGTGGTCAGTACCAAGGAAACACAACCAGTGAACTGGCGACAGGGTCACGGGTGGCCACGGCTCACTGATGTTCATGGAGGTCCCACCTCACAACTTACAGGACTTGAAGGATCTGCGGCTGACCACTGTGTAGACCCCTCTTATGCTGCCGGAACAACGTTACAGCCACCCGCTCACACGGTGTGAAGCTATGCGTCCTCACATTTCTGGCACGCAGTGTGTCCATGAGTGTGTTAATGTGTAAGTGTGACTCAGCTAAAGTCTCTTTCCTTGGTCCTCTGCAGCACAGTGGGGCTTTTAAGCCATGAATGGACGCTAGCTGTGGGCGGACACACAAAACTGAGGGCGTTTAGGGTCAGAGCGGAGCTCCCTGAATAAAAGAACCGTTCCATTGAGTCACGCCTTTCTCACACAGAACATTAGAACCAGCGACTGCCCAATAATGAACACTACGTCTTTAGTTTCCTCCATCCCTTAAGGTTCTGAAAGGGTTCTTGGCTTGGAGATGGTTCTAAACCTCTTGGCACAGAGCCTTCATATTACTTGGAGGTTCTTTAGACTTTAAAAAGGTTCTCAAACGTTCTGCAGCCAGGAACGCCTTCCACAGATAAAGCTCATGAGTAAAATCCAACTGTAAGTGGAACAGCATAGCAACCACCTAGCAACTAATTAACAATTCCATAGAAACCACCAGACTTTGTGGATACCCTAACTATTTAAATGCAACCCCATAGCGACCACCTTGCCAGATCATATAATCCACCAGAAAATTGTTGGACCTCCAAAGACACATTTTACAAAAAAGATCCATCATAGCATAGCAACCGCTTAGCAAGTGCCTAGCAACCGCCTAGCAAAACCATAGTAAACACAAAAAATACAAAAATATTCCGCGGACCTCCTCAGATATACAGTGTTTTATAAATAAAATCCAACCATTCAAACGTTACATAAGTGGAACAGCATAGCAACCGTCTAGTAACCAACTGTAACCAAGCAATACCCTAAAAACCACCAGAAAATTGCTTAGGCTGTAAAGACCCCTTGCTGTAGGGAGAATACTCCACGGACCTTCTCAGATATATTTTATGAATAAAATCCAACTGTTTAAAATGTTATCGAAGTGGAAAAGCATAGCAACCGCCTAGCAACCACCTGCTACTACCCTAGAATCCACCAGAAAGCTGCAAAACTAATGCATATTCTCTAGGAAATGTACTTTGAACACATTAATCACATAATTATCACTGTATTTATTTGAGCTGTGCTCCAGTGATGTTTGGCTTTGGCTCCTAGTACTCGGCTGAGCTACTATTAGTTCCAAACCCCTAATATTTAGTTATTGTATTTGTTTATTGAACTCTCTGTACATTCTTGCGTATGAAAATCCATTTCGTTTTGCTAGCAGAATCAGGGTTCTCCGTAATCACCATCTCATTTGCGAGATTTTCGGTCTACAGTCACTGTTCTAGCTAAAGTAAAACCTGATGTAGTTGTCTGATTTGCTGAGTGAGGAGTGCAGTGATGATGTGCTGGAACTCATTTGTTTCTTCTGGCTCTTTTCAGAGCTCGTATAAGAACCTATTGGCTAAACATCACAAATCCCCTTTGGAGAACTGTGGCCAATAGTGAATCTTCTACAGCATCACTCCAAAAAAAAAAAAACCTATTGGGATTGGGCTCCAGCTCATACTGTGGACAGAAGCAGGTAATATCGTTTTTTTTTTTGTTGTTTTTTTTTTAAGAAACCTGATCATACATTCGACAAAATTCAGCATAAAATCATAATGAGGGAGGCTGATGAATAATGCAGAAGGAGAAATGAACACTAGATCATTTCATCTCTCAGAGAGATCTTTCTATCCTGTGCCAAAGTCTGACAACAGCGAGAGTTACTGTGAGGCGCACACACACACACACACACACACACACACACACACACACACACACACACACACACACACACACACACAACTGTCATTGCTGAGCACAATGACTTCAAAAGCTCTCTCAGATGTTGGAACAGAAGCAGGAGAATTCAAAGCTGGAGCTCCTTAGTAGAGGAACAGTGGAGGAACCAGGGCCTTTTTTACCCAACACAACAAATTCTATTAAATATGGAAGCAGCAGTGGCACATGCACTCTATGTGTTATTAGTAATTGGCTCATATTCACATGCACGCACACACACACACACACACACACACACACACACACACACACTAATGTGTTCTTTTCAGTCTCTACTCATACAGTTTAAACACACAACTCTCACATGAGTCTCACTAAAAAACACACATTAACAGACTGTAGGATAATAGAGAACGACTGCAGGAACAACAAACTGTGTGAGTCCTGTGTGAGTGTGTGTGTGTGTTTGTTTCTTTGTCATGACAAGACATTAATGAGTCAATTGTATTCAGTATGGCGAACACATGTAGGTCTTCGAAACCTAGGCCTTAGGTTTAAATCTTTCATTATGTGAGATAGACTTGCTTTAGACTTGCTTGGACACTTTGGGTCATTGTCTTGTTGCATGATCCAACTGCACTTCAGCTTTAGCTCATGTACAGGTGACCGGTCATTTATAGTTCCCTCGGTAGAAGCAAGCAAGGCATCCCAAATCCATCACACTACCACCACCAGGGTGGAAGGGTGGTAGGGTAGTTATCTAACACAACAAATTCAGTAAGTATGGATCTTACTGAGATGATTGGAGCCAGATTCTCAACAGAACAGGGCCCACTTTGGCCAGAATTATTTAATTTAGATTCTACTGCCCATAACACACATATACTCTTACAAGCAGACATGCTTTAGAGGGAGAAATGCTTGAAATGTCACTTTACATGTAATTAATGAATGTAGAATTATACATAAAATTTAATTCAATTATACTGTATATTTGTTTAATTATGAGGTTTAGCATTTTATTTTAAATCAAAAAGATCCAAAAACAAGCGAAAAGAGTCTAATACACTTGTGAGTTTCAGACCTGTATATGTGGTGACCTTGTATTCACCTGCATGGCTGATTTACTGCCCTCATTTTCAACAGTACTTTGGAGCAGTATTCACACAGGCAAGCCTCCCTCAATATAAACCTCATCAACAGAACAGCCAATCAAAACTGCTCAGCTCTGAGGAGTAAGTGTCTGTATCCGAGTCAAAAACACCACTCTTCATTTCTGCATTTCTTCTGGAAACTCGATGGGCTGGATATGCTTAACAATCACAGGAAAAGAGACCGGAGACAGGAGACAGGGACCTGAGGGACTCCTCTGCTATAAATAAGTTTCAGAGTAGACCAGAAGACGAAGTTCCTGCTGAACTTTTATCTGAGGATAGGTCTGCTCAGGAAAGACGGTGATGCTCTCAATCAGTTTACCATGAATTAGTATTTTATGTATGAACACACACACACACACACACACACACACACACACATATAGAGATAGTTAAACATAAACATTAAAAATTGCCTTTAGTTTGAAAATCTACCACTAAAAAAATAATTCATCCAGACATCGTTATCCGCTCCTTCCTGGTGAGGACTGTGGTGAGTCCAGAGCCTACCCAGAATCATTGGGCATTGCTCGATCACCTCGACAGAGCACCAGTCCATCACATACAACCACACCCACCCATTACCTGAGACACTCACACCTATGGGACAATTTAATTTGCCCATTTCACCTACCATGTGTTTTTGGGAGTTGGGTACCTGGAGGAAACCCATGCTGACATTGCAGGGGTGGCCCACCATTCTAGGCCACTGGGGCTGGCGATGGCAAAGCGGCATGGCTCGGTATGCAAACTCGCGACTGCAGGGCCGTAGCGATAGACTAGAGTCTAGCTGAGTCACTCTGAGCCCAACAGGGTGAATTTTAATAAATAGTTTACAAGTAAATATTGGTGTCAGTGTAAACAGTGGTTCCTTTTGTGTGTGTTTAAACCCCAAACCTCTAGATGGCAGTGTTGCATTCTGTTCTGATTGGATAAAAAGTTTTTGCAGATATACTATGGCTGTTTTCTTAAAACCTGACTTTGCAGTATATCACAATATCAAATCGTGACCCGGTCTCAGGATAATATCGTATCGGCAGGTTCTTGCCAACACACAGCAGACTGGGCTAACTGGGCTAACTGTCGGTGGCTGAGGTACCCTTTCCTGGCCCAAACAGTTAATCAAACTAAAAAAAGTGGGCTAATTCACGGACAGTGCGATTCAGGCCTGTCTGGACCATAACAAACCACAATCACACCAAACCAGCCAATATCCTCTCCACGGCACTGTCCAAACATGCGGCCTACCCAACACTATAGAAAATGGCTTTGGGGGAACTGGCATGAACTGGATTAGAAACCAGAGAGTGTGTGCAGAAACTGACAGTGTGTGTGTGTGTGTGTGTGTGTGTGTGTGTATAGAGCTTCAGGCATAATCACACGCAGCTAGTCACACCATCACACGGCCTGCAATACCCTGCAGCTGCCTAAACACACACACACACACACATCCTACCCATAGTTTCTTACAAAGGTTAACTGATATTGTAATAATTATGAGGCAAGCCTAGTTTTGCCGGATCCCTATTGGCTGCAGAGAATCGTCCAAGACATTTCAACAGTGGGGGGGGGGCAAAGAATCAGCTCTTTATAGTGAAAAAGCTTCTGTGGTCTAAAATGACCTCTATTTTCTTTCCTGTAGCACTTTGTGACCCTGCCTGGTAAAGGCCTCAAGCCTTGCCTTGCTCTCAGAGCCTTTTAGATGTGAAGGGCCCAGGACCTCACGAACATGGCTTGTGACTAACTCTGTGGGAGCACTGTTGGGCGAGGCCGGCAGCTATATATTTGTTTTAATTTTACAATTAAAAACTACAAGATAATGCAAATAATGAAGGACAGGGTTGCAGAAACCCAGATCATAATGGTGACCAATGGTAAATTAGGCAAATAGAGAAAAGAATCCACCTAAGCAAACTGAATTAGATGGGTTTTAGGATTAACTTCAGGATTAACTTAGCTCCTGGGGGGTTCAAAGACACTAAATACTACAATACAGGAGTCTAAAACATTGGAGGGTAAGCAGGTGTGTAGCAGAAAAGTGAAGGGTTTGGGTAGATGAATGCATCTGGAGCCAACCACATAGCTATGGAGAGGCCAGATCATAAATAGATGGGAAAACAATACTAGTACTTTGTAGTTTATGTGTTACAAGCAAACAGGGAGCCAATGCAAGCCTTTCAAAATAGAGCAGATATGTTTCCAGGGTCTAGGATGGATGAAATTTGCACACACTGTAAACCAGTTCAAACCCCAAGCAGTCGAGCAGGGCCACCACAAAGATTACAGCATTACAGCAATCAATTCGAGAGGTCACTAAAGCAGAAAGAGTAAGACTCCCGAGGTAAAAAAGGCTGTCTTCCTTAAGCTTTTGATGTGTGGAGTCAGTAGAGTCAAAAAACGACTCCCACATTTCTAACCCGAGTCATTATTAAACCAGGGAGAGATAAAAGGAGGTCACTGATTTTCTTAACAGCAGCAGGAGAAGCAATAAGCATAGCCTCAGTCCTCTCATTACTCAAGCTCAAGAGGTTATCCGTCATCATGTGAGCTAAAAAGTCAGCTAGAGGTGATCTGTGTGAAGGTTCTGCATGGATGTAAGTTTGAGGATCATCAGCATAGAAATGAAACTGCAAGTCTTGACGCCTGATCACTAAAGGGGAAAAAGCGAGTACATCATAAAAGGCAAAGGGCCAAGATCGCAGCCTTGGGAGACGCCATGGAACGGAGAAGATGAGTCAGATCCTAAACTGCTGTTTGTTGGTAAGATATGATCTAAAACGTGTTTACTGTAACCATATCTGATGTTATTAAACTATTTGCACACCTTTTCTGAAACCCAAGTTTAAGCAGTTCAGGAAAGGAGTGCCATAAACAAAAAACGTTGGATTGTCAACAATGACGTTTCCTTGCGAAATGAATGCTGTTCTAAGGTTTTCAGTGCAAAATACACTGAAAATACATTTTTAAGTACATAAATTAAATGGTTTATGATATTCATGTGTGTTTAACAATTTTTGAGAGCTCACTATAAATGCTTTGTAAATGCTCACCTTGTGTTTCACCAACATTCAACTAAACCTCTGTTAAAGCAACACTATGCAGCCTTTTACCTTCGAAAATCAGCTTCATTATAATGCTTATGATACACTGACTGTTACAGGGAGAATAGCATCATGGTTGTTGCTACTCTGAGCTTGGCATGCTGCTAACTGCCTCATGTAACTTTGGAAAAGAGAACTGTGCAACACTGTATCCCAAGTCGTATTTGTATTAAATCCCAATTTTCCATACCGTTGCTTTAAATGCAACTAAACTCTAAATTAAATGCAATAACCTCTAATTTTACCGCAAACCTAAACCTTGACGTAAAGCAGATGATAATTTAGGACTATGTAAACACCAAAAATGCAACCCAGCGTTTCTGAAATGCCCAAACTGACTATTTTACCCCAGTTTTCTACAGATAAGATAAAAGTCCGACCTGCACCAGTATAACCATCTCAACAAGGCGAAAAGGGTGCAGTGTACTGACCTGCCGTGGGCGTGGAAGTTGAGGTTGACGTATTTATCCTCGTGAGAGATGGCTCTTTTAGCTCTCTGGTGGTTGCTGTGCAGGGCATCAGTGTCGTAGGACAGACCTTCATAGTGGCGGATGTATTTATTCAGACGATTCTCAAACTGGCCTAGAAAGAGAGAGAAAGAGGAAAGAGCATTAGATCCTCAAAGAGATTCAACTGACTCATCAAAACATTAAGACCACCTGCCTAATATGCTGATGGTCATCATCTTGCCACCAGCATATCCTTTAGTCTGTTGTAAGGTGGATCTGACACGGATCCAAGGCATCCCACAAGCAAAGCAACCTTCTACCCTTGCTCCAAGATCCAGTCAAGAGCTTAAGTACCCATTGTAGGCACTTCTGATGGTGGACAGGGGTTAGAATGGGCTTAGCTACACAGCAGGTTGTGACGCAACCTTTCTATTACCATCATTAAACATTTCTGAGACTTGCACAGTAGCCTTTCTGTTGGTTTGGTCATGAGTCTTGAGCACCCCACACCTTGGTGGTCACCTACCACAGCTGACCAGGACCTCCCATAATCCTAGTTATTTGTTATTGAGATGCTCGGACTCATCCTCATGGCCATTAACACTTGGCCCTTGTCATTTTCTGACCATTTCTCCTGCATCCAACACATTCAAGGGAATCGTAGTCCTGCCCTAGTCCTTTTAGGCACGATTCATCTGAAGAGTCACCTTCCATCCAAAAGTAATGACTACTGTGGTTGAGCTTTCATCACAGCACGTCTTCTACAATATCAACAGCTCAAAGGCCAGTTTGACGGCAAAGATAATTAACAGCAATATGCTGTGCAAAGCCCACCGGCAGAACCAATCTCAGATCCAGCACAGTGTGAGCTTCAGGCCGGTCAGGTGGGATCTCAGCTGGATCATCACACCAAAGCACAGCGCTCGGCTTTCTGCCTCAGCACTTAAGCTCCAACATGTGGACTCATTACGCACAGCTCACAAAGCATGTGTCTCAACATAATGAGCGAGCGAATATTCCTCTCGCCCTCGCCCTCCCCCACAAGGAAAACAAGTCAATCATTTCTGTTGGACAGTTACGGTCAGATCTGCAGGAGTCGCTAGCCACACTCCGATAACTGGGTTAACGACTGCCCAACAAATGACTCTCCGGCCTGGCGCTGATGGAGAGCTACCAGGCCAGACCAGACACCTACCCCCATTCCAGGCATCTGCTACACTCCACACCTTCACGGACTACTGCATATCACCATGTCATCCTGATGTACCATCACTTGCATATACACTATATGTCCATATGTTTGTGGACACCCCTTCAGTGTACTTGTGCTTGTACTGTGTGTGTGCCATCATAAACCTACTGGCACCATGCCCAATACCAGGCGTGGGCTAGAGGGGTATAACGCCCCCCAGCATTGAGCTGTGGAGCAGTGGAAGAACTGTGTTCTCTGGAATGATGGATGGAGCACCACAACGCAAGTCCTATAAGTTGCAAGGTGGGGCCTTCATGAGCATCAGTGAGCCCTGGGTGCTGTCGTCAGATGACCAGTCGTCCTCGCTTGTAGCACTTTTGTTAGATACTGACCACTGAATACGCTGAACAACCCTTTGGAGATGTTCTGACCCAGTCGTCTAGCCATCACAGTTTGGTTTAGAGCTGGGCAATATGACGATATTTTATCGTATTGTGATAAATGTAGGTACCGTGATACACAATAAGCTTCTCTAAGTATATGGAGGAGACTGTTAGTGCTTAATAAACACTGATCAGCTGCAGGTTTCATTACTAACAGTGTAATTAGACTGAAGGGTTCATTAGATGAAGAGCAGCAGATGATGAGTATAAATCACTGTATTCAGTACAGGAGAGGATCTGAGTAGTAGTTTATAAGAATCTGTCGCTACTGATGTGTTTAATCTATGATTTACATGTACTGTGATAAATATCGTGTCTGTAAAGTCTTTAAATATCGTGATATAGTATTTATACCATGTCGCCCAGCCCTAGTTTGGTTCTTGTCAAAGTGGCTCAGATTCTTAAGCTTGCTCAATTTTCTAGCTTCCAACACATCACCTTCAAGAACCTCTCGACGGGTGCCACTGTAGATGGAGATAACCAACGCTTTTCACTTTACCAGTTAGTGGTTTTAATGTTACGTCTGATCGGTGGATATCAGTCAATATATATCAATATATCAAATATCAGTTCTCAGTTCTTAGCTCCTTTTCAAGATTTCATATTGGTCAGGCCCAACAGAAGTGTTTACATGTAGTCTATTGTGCACAAATACAATATGTTCATGTGTGTGTGTGTGTGTGTGTGTGTGTTTTCCTTCTTCAGATTGGAAAAAAAAAAAAAAAAAGTCTTTTCCTGGTACATCACTGGACTAATAATAGCCTGACCTCAGAAGAGGGCTTACTCTCCCACTCTAATACGTTGTGCTTCGGCTCAAACGGCATCGCTGTCGGACCAGCCCAGCCTGCCGTGGCACAGCGAGGGCAGTTTAATCTCACTCACGATCCACTTCTCTCTCCACTGACACGCTTAATGCAACACAAATCCAAAGTGATGCGATGGGAAGAGAATGGTGATGTAAATATGCAGATTTAGTCCAGGGAGTGCAGATACGGTCACTCACTGAACCTCCAGCCTGGCTTCACAGGCCTGGGCCTTTTTGCGAACATGTTTATTCTAATAATGGAATTACATATTTATTCAGTGCTTCATTTCTAAAGGTACTTTTGCTAAAATGTTAATGCTAATAGCAATCAAATACTCCTTCAGTACAGATACTGAGTTTCCGAGGTACTTTCGCTTTATGTACTTTTCTTGCTAATAATGGAATTTAACATTTATGCAGTATCAATACTTCATTTCTGAGATAAATTTGCTAACTTTATATTGTTATTACCCATTTATTCAACATAAATACTTAGTTTCTGAAGTACATTTGCCAAATAACTTCCCAATATTAAATAACTCAATAATTCGATATGAATATTCAATATCAATACCTTTTTTCTGAGGTAAATTTGCTACATTTCTATTGTTATTAACTGAACAAAGCATTTATTAATATCAATACTTCATTTCTGATGTAAATTTGTCATTTATATTATTATTACCCATTTATTCAACATTTATTCAACATAAATAAAGCTTTCTGTACTTTCTGCAGTACTTTTCCCAAAAATGTTATGTGTATATGTGTATTGAATAACTCAATATGAATAATTCTATATGAATATTCAATATCAATACTTCATTTCTGAGGTAAATTTGCCACATTTCTATTATTATTACCCATTTATTCAACATTTATTCAACATAAATACATTTTTCTGTACTTTCTGAAGTACTTTTCCCACAAATGTTAACCCAATATTGAATAACTCGATATAAATAATTCTATATAAATATTCAATATCAATACTTTATTTCTGAGGTAATTTTGCTAAAATTATGCTAATAATGGAATCAAACATACAGCATATTCAACTAATACTGCATAAAGGGTTTTGTCACTAAAATGCTAATGCTGACAAGTAAATCAAACATTTATTCAATGTCAGTACTTTATTTCTAAGGTAATTTAGCTAAAATACTAATGCTAATTGCTGAATCAAACATTTCTTCATCATCAATACTTCACTTCTGAGGTAAATATGCTACCTTTCTATTGGCATTACCCAAACATTTTTATTTAACATAAATACTTATATACATAAATACATAGATTCTGAAGTACTTTTGCTAAAATGATAATATTAATAACTCAATATCAAAGTACTCAATAATTCAATATGTATATTTAATATCAATACTTCATGTTTGAGGTAATTTTGCTAAAATTATGTTAATAACCAAATCAAAAATACAGTCTTTTCAACTAATACTGCATTACTCACAAAAAATGATCAATCAAACCAAATGTTTGTTATTTATATTAACACTGCACATTTGAGGCATCTTTAATAAAATGATAATAATTATTGAAGTTATTTAATTGATGCTGATAATAAACATTCGAGTCATTTCTGATAAACTGATACGCCATTATGTTCCTCAGTATTACTGCAATGGCTTGAACAACTGCCACTTCGGCAGACTCTGCACTCTGTACTATACAGGGGGAAGTTGGTCACACCTTGAAACCAGCTTGAGTGCAGCAATTATAGACAGTAGAAAGTATATATTGATATAAAATGTTATATTTAAAAATAATAATTAGCTGCATCTGGCTGGTTTTACCAAACCAAACAATAAGGAAACTTCTCAGGTTGTTTTGCCCGGCCCTACACTGGGGAGGACACCCTGCAGAGAGTCCGTTTCCTGTTTTGAGAAAACCTCCGGCTCCTGTAGCTCCAACCACATCAGTCTGATTTCAACATCAGAGCTTCTCTGATCTCCTGTTCTATAAAAACACACACAGAGCAGGAAGCCTGGCCTGCTGGGGAATATACAACACAACTGCTGTAGAGGAGGACGGTCCTGTAGGTGGAACAAAGCATTCAAAATCATGCTGACGATTAAAGTCGTGGTATCAGCAGCAGGTGCCTCGTGGACCATGGGTCACGTCATGCCTCCTACCAGCTCCAGTCTCATTAGTACTCAAGTCAATTCTAATTTGTTTGTAAAGTGTCGCAACACGGCTTTACAGAAATCTGCAAATTAAAACTAAACTAAACAATAAAATATGAAACCCCAACTGAGCAGGACAAAGAACACCGTGGCAAGAAAAACTGAGGATACTGGGAGAGGAACCAAGTCTCACAAGAGGGGATCCATCCTCCTCTACTCACAACTACTTATAAATGACCGGTAAGAGGTTTAAACCCCAACACCACATGAGTCCATTGTTATGCTTGAGTGTACTGATTAGTGCTGGTCAACAGGACCTCAACTCAATATCAACATCATGACTGAACATTTTACCTCGATTGCAATTAATAAACTATTATACAACACCAGTCAAAAGTTTGGACACACCTGGTTGAATGTTCTTAAGAACATTTGGTCTACATGCAAAAAAAACACTACACAGAAAACACAAAATGTACAGTTCACAGACTGTTAACAGTGTCAGGAACCAGAAACTGTACAATTTACAGTTAGTTTACAGTGTCAAAAAACAGAAACTGTCCAATGTGAGCAGTTTACAGTGTCAGAAACTGTACAGTTTACAGCTAGTTTAAAGCGTCCGGAACTAGAAAATGTGCGGTTTACAGCTAGTTTACAGTGTCAGAAACTGTACAGTTTACAGCTAGTTTACAGAGTCAGAAACTGTACAGTTTACCGCTAGTTTACAGTGTCAGAAACTGTACAGTTTACAGCTAGTTTACAGTGTCAGAAACTGTACAGTTTACAGCTAGTTTACAGAGTCAGAAACTGTACAGTTTACCGCTAGTTTACAGCGTCAGAAACTGTGCAGTTTACAGCTAGTTTACAGTGTCAGGACCCAGATTTACAGAATTTACAGAGTTTACAAAATCTGTACAGCTTGCAATATCACGATTGACTGAACATTTTACCTTGATTGCAATTAATAAACGATTATACAGCATCAGTCAAAAGTTTGGACACACATGGTTGAATGTTCTTAAGAACATTTGGTCTACATGCTAGGGTCACTATACTTTTGGGGACACTGGGGACACACAGGTATCCACAGCAGTTAGGATGTTGTTGCGCGGGGTGGGGGGAGGGGTATTAATATTGATCCACAATTCCCATCCCCCTACTTGTAAAGCATTTGAAAGTTATAATAGTAATAGCCATGTACATCAATTACCAACACAGATGAATGTAAACAGTACAAACAAATTCTGTCATTTTTTAAGGTTGATTTTTAAGAAGGGGGAGATCAGACTTTGCAAACAGAACGGTACCTGGAGAACAATTTAATGTACCACTGCTATAAACCTCCCTTTGTAGTTGGCAACTGCTCACATTAGGTACTAAACCTCCCTGATACTTGACTTTATGCAAAAACCAGGCCTTCTGGTCCTAGCAGAACTTAGTCATGGACAGCTCTGGTGATTTCCCAGCTCACACACACCTGATTCAGCTCTGCAGTTGGTCAGCAGGTGGGTTTGATCAGGGAAACCACCCAAATGTACACGACTCCAACACTCCAGGACCAGGAGGGAATATCCCTGGTGTAAGGGAAGCCATTTTACGTTCAAGGTTAAAGCTCTAATGTGGTTTCAGTGCCTCCACAACAGCATGCTAATATGTTTACACTGGATCCCGAGTGGAGCAAAATGGAAACAGGAGGCAGTTTACAGTGTCAGGAAGCAGAGACTGTACAGTTCCCGACACTGTAAACTGCTCTAACTGTACACTGTCTGTTTTTTGACACTGTCATCAGTCTGTAAACTGTACAGTCTCTGGTTCCTGACACTGCTATCAGTCTGTAAACACCGCAAACTGCTCAAACTGGACAGTTTCTGTTTTTTGACCATGTAAACTAGCCATAAACTGTACAGTTTCTGACACTGTCAACTGTCTAGTTTCTGGTTCCTGACACTGTAAACTGCTCTAACTGTACACTGTCTGGTTTTTGACACTGTAAACTAACTGTACATTTTACCGTTTCTGGTTCCAGACACTGTTATCAGTCTGTAAACTGTGCAGTTTACAGCTAGTTTACAGTGTCAGGAACCAGCAACAGTACAGTTTACAGTGTCAGAGCCTGTGTAGTTTACAGCTAGTTTACAGTGTCAGAAACTAGAAACCAGCAGTTTACAGTGTCAGGAACCAGTAACTGTACAGTTTACAGCTAGTTTACAGTGTCAGAAAATGTGCAGTTTACAGCTAGTTTACAGTGTCAGAAACTGTAGTTTACAGCTAGTTTGCAATGTCAGAAACTGTGTAGTTTACAGCTAGTTTACAGTGTCAGGAACCAGCAGCTGTACAGTTTACAGTTAGTTTACAGTGTCAGAAAATGTGCAGTTTACAGGTAGTTTACAGTGTCAGAAAAAGTACAGTTTACAGTTAGTTTACAGTGTCAGAAAATGTGCAGTTTACAGGTAGTTTACCGTCGGGAAACCAGACACTGTACAGTTTGGGGGTCAGAACTTAAGCAAGGCTATTAAAGAATACCAAACACCCCCTCACTATCAGAGGTCAGTGTAATTCTAATTACTTAGTGTCCCTCACTTGGCTACATCAGCCTCGCAGCTCCAGTGTGAAACTAGTAAGTAAACTTCAGACACAAACAGGTCCTGGCTGGTGGAGCACTTGTGGGTTCGGGTGGAAACGGTGAGAGTGTGTCTTAGCACATCTTCACAGACGTCGGCTTGACTATGAAAGATGCAATAAAGCATCAGGACGCTTTAAGCGCCGGGAGAAAGCCAGACGTTTGAAATGTCAGAGGATGCTTTCTCTAACGATACAACCAGACGAGAAACAGGCGATCTCTCTCTCAGCCTGACAGCTGTGGGCCCTTTCTCCACCAGAGGAGCTGCAGAAGAAGCTGAGAAAAACACCTGACATGGTTTCTGAAAACTGGTTTGGTCTGATGCCGTGCTTCATCTCTCTCACACACACACACACACACACACACACACACACACACACACACACACACACACACACACACACACTGGCTGTGTGATCGCAGAGAGAAAAGACTGCAGTTCTGAAATACACTTTAGAACATTTGGAGTCAGCAAAAAAAGACAGAGACATCAGCTGTGACTCCACTCATAAGCAGTGGGACACACTGACATGCATTTCAATCCCCAACACAACTCTCCCTCACTCTCCCCCCACACTCCCCCCACACTCCCCCACTCTCCCTCACTCTCCCTCACTCTCCCATACTCACCCTCACTCTCCCTCACTCTCCCTCACTCTCCCCCACACTCTCCCTCACTCTCCCTCACTCTCCCCCACACTCCCCCACACTCCCCCACACTCCCTCACTCTCCCTCACTCTCCCTCACTCTCCCCCCACACTCCCCCACTCTCCCTCACTCTCCCTCACTCTCCCCCCACACTCCCATACTCTCCCTCACTCTCCCTCACTCTCCCTCACTCTCCGATACTCTCCCCCACACTCCCCCACACTCCCCCACACTCCCTCACTCTCCCTCACTCTCCCCCCACACTCCCCCACTCTCCCTCACTCTCCCCCCACACTCCCATACTCTCCCCCACTCTCCCCCACTCTCCCATACTCTCCCTCACTCTCCCCCACTCTCCCCCACTCTCCCATACTCTCCCATACTCTCCCATACTCTCCCATACTCTCCCTCACTCTCCCTCACTCTCCCTCACTCTCCCTCACTCTCCGATACTCTCTCTCCATTTCTACTATGATAGTCTTTCTAACATTTAAAAACAGTGGCAATATATCTATCATAGTATTGAGTACACTAACGCACACTAACGCACACTAACGCACACTAACACACTGTCTCCACAGAAAATCCCCGAGACGCAAATCAAGACTCAACTGCGCTTTTAAAGAGCGAAGGAACGTCTGAAACAGAGAACCTGAAGTGCAGAGGAGTGTGTGGTAGTGGAGGACAGCACTTGTGACGACGTCACTGTGGGCTTCTCAGGAAGACTTATAAACACACACACACACACACACACACACACACACACACACACACACACACACACAAAATCAATCCCATTAAAGCACAGTGACACCAGAGCAGCTCTGAGATGCTAAATAGCTGCACTGCTCTGGCAGGTTGCCCCAGCAGTACTATCATTATTAAAGGATGGCAGGAGCAACACACACACACACACACACACACACACACACCTTCATTCAGGATCTAGAACCGTACTGCTGTTCTCAGAAACGAATGTAAGGTAAGAAACGACCTGGTATTTCTTTTAGGGACGTCCCAATCAAGTTATTCTGTCCCCCAATCTGAGTCTCTTAATTCTGACTATCATCTGATACCGATCCGATCTGATCTCTGTGTGTGTATAAATAATAATCCAGCTCCACAGTTTAGATCAGACGAGCTGCTGATTAATCTGATCAGTAAAATCTCTTTATTTTCAGTCTCAGTTTCTATAATCAGACTTTCTGGACTGACTGATTTAGTTTAGTCCAGACTTTTATTAAAATGATGTTTTATAGTGTTTAATATCTGATAATCCAGTCTGACTCTCCTCCCTCCTGACCAATCAGCTCCCAGCTCCTTTACAACACTGCTGTCTAATCACCTCCTGTGTGTGTGTGTGTGTGTGTGTGTGTGAGTGTGTGTAGTGGTACACACTCTGGACTGGTATCTGTGGTTGTTGGTCTACTGGTGTGTAATAACTGTGTGTTTATAGTGGGTGAATGTGCTGTGTGTGTGATTGGGGTTTCTATAGTGTGTGTGTGTGTGTGTGTGTGTGTGTGTGTGTGTGTGTGTGTGTGTGTGTGTGTGTTAGCATTAGCGTTAGCCTCCACTCAGTTCTGAACGGGTTCTTCAGTGCTGGTTTATGAACAGAGAAAGGCGAGTGAGCGGTTCTCCGGTTCTCCCGCTGGTAAAACAGAGCGTTTCAGTGATGGTTTTATAAAGGGTCAGATATTATGGTCTGTTTTCAGGTTCCACTGTAAAATAGCTCCACACTGCAGAACCTCCACTCCTTTATTTACCTTCTGAGAACGTCCACACTGCTGCTGCAGCCGGCTGGGGATAACGTCCATTAATGGTCCCTTGAGGACACCAGATGGCGCTCTCTGAACACTGCGATTAAAACACTCGCAAAGACTGGATTGGGATTAAAATAACCGATACCTGATCCATTAAAAAAGCTTCCATCATTTGTGACTATAAACTGTTCTGCTGTCTTCTGAGAACGCTTCCCACTAGAACACAGCGGTAAAAACAAAGGATCAGAACTGTATCCGGTCTAAAACAGCTCAGAACAGGCTTGAAACAGATTGGTTAGTAACCACCCTACACATACGCTTAGAAAGTCTCCCCGAAGTCAAACCCAGAAACCAGTATCAAACACACGACTTTCAGACGAGGCCCACGGAAGCCGCCGCTCTTGACGAGATCCTTACAGCTAGATGCAAAAGTTGAAGTGCATTTTCTAAGAGCCGCCACTACAGCAGCTCCTCTCCGCACCCAGTGATACCAAGACGTTTACTTTTATGGGCCGATGGACAATAGTCTCTCGTTTCGGCTCCCGTTTCCATGGCAACCAGACACTTGTCCCTTCAAATGGCAGGGGCAATTTGTTCGGAGAGCCTCGCAAGTTAGGCGCTGGCTGAGTCGTTGCGGAGAGCCAGCGTGTAACGACAGGGAAAGTGACGTCCCATTAAAGGGGATAGCGCAATTAGCGGCGGGAGGTGAGGAGGCTGGAGAATGAGAAGAAGGGTAGGAAGAGAAGAGAGAGAGAGAGAGAAAGAGAGAGAGAGAGAGAGAGAGAGGCATAATGTGAATGTGATGCGAGAGGACGGTACTGAGAAGCGGAACGTCAACATTTCCATTAATTTCAAGCACAGCTTAGCAGAAACCATCCAGAATCTCTGAACTGTAGAGTGTAGATGTGCCTATAGATCCATTAGGTAATCAATAAAGTGCAATTAAGAGATTGAATTCCGTATTTAAAGGGTTTTATTCGTTTTAATTGAATTTAAAACACAATTTCTGGACTTTTCTCTAAATTAACAGTGTCAGGGAGGGCTTTGCACATACCAGAACCATCACTGCTATACTGAGATTAACCCTTTACACCCTGTAGCCCTACATTCACACATCGGTTTGATAGGCCCCTAAAATAGAACCTTGTGGGTCTCCACAAGATATGCTAAATCAAATTGTTTGAAGACTGACAAAAGATTGACAACCAAAAATTCACCTTCATAAGAGAAAAAAAAATGTTTTGGATTATATATAAAAATAAAATAAAAAAAATATATATATAAAAATATATATAACTCTCCCTATATAATGGTTGGTGTGGCGCAACAGCTAACACCACTACCTGCCAGTGAGCTACCACACCATGTGGGAGACTGGGGTTCGATTCCCGGTCTGGGTGACTATGCTGCGCTACACCAATAAGAGTCCTTGGGCAAGACTCCTAACACTACATGTGTTAGGCCCTCCTGAGTAATTCGAGTAACCTTGTAAGTTGCTCTGGATAAGAGCGTCAGCTAAATGCCGTAAACGTATTATAGGAATTATAGGAATCCAAATGGATATGCAAAAGAGAGCAGAGCATCTCCGTCAACCTCCATTCTGGATTCTTCTTTTTTACCCAGGCCTCAACCCAGGCCTCAACCCCCATCCAAACACACAGATATACACATATCATATCATCAGCACACACTAGATAAGCGTTTGGGGTCGAGCCAAACCGAAACGAAGCATAAAGGCTTGTGAGAAAGTACAAATTTCCCCCTTGTTTAACCACTCGACTGCAACCATGAACCACAGATTGTCCTCCACTGCGTAGGAGTCACTTGGTTAAGATTGCACGCACATCCAGGCTGGGCCCATACATGCCCTATTCGCATTCTTCTTCACAAAGGCAAAAGGCAAAAGCCCCCCTCCCCCCCACAAAGCACACTGCAGACGTCCACAGTCGGCCGCGGAGCCCCGAGCCTGGTGGATCCACAGCAATCTTCAGGCTTTCCTTCCCAAGCGAAGGGAGCGAAGAAGGGATGGGGAGGGTGGATCAGAGACACAGAGCTCTTCTTTGTACAAGAGTGAAACGCAAAACGACTCACGTCACACGTCAGGACGGGGGATTAGCGGACCGACACGAGGAGAATTTACAGCGGCTAGAGAAACTTCTCACAGCCCATGAAGATTAGGGGCTTCTTGAGAGCAGGGGAAACAGAGGTTGGAGGTGCAAGATGAGGTCAGCATCAGCAAGAATATATATGTATTTTCTAGTAAAAACAATGTTTTGTGGAACAAATTAAATTCAATAACCTTAAAATAAAATAAAAAATAAAATAATTTTAATATGAATGGTTTCCATATTTTCCACACAGGAGACTCGAACCCGTTCTGTTACCTTCTGAGAACGCTCCTTACTGCTGCAGGCTGGGAATATTGCACGTTACTGGCACCTAGAGGTCGCTAGATAACACAGCGGTAAAAACAAAGGATCTGCAATAGCCAGGGCTTAAAATAGCCAATTCTCCAATACCGATCCAGTGTATCGGCTCGAGAACATTACAGACACTACCTGAACTGTGCTTCCCGCAGTGCTTCACCACCAGTCCAAGGAGGAGTTCAGAAAATTCTTCGAAGGTAAAAACTCCTCTGGACCACATCCAAGAGATGCTCATTGCCCTCAACATGATCAAGCAGGAGCTGCTTCAGCAGAGCAGTTCCCACAGTAAGAGCTTCATTTGTTTAGCCCAACAGAAGCTCTGAGCGATGGGCGCGTTTACATTTGTGAAAAGATAAATGAGGTGTTCAGGCACTCAAACAGTGGCAGGGTGATTTCGAAGGGATGCGGGATGATGCTGTAGTAGCTGCATTCATTTCACTCAACAGAAACTAATGCTGTAGTTCTATGTGATGCTGATCCAGGTATGTCTGCTGACCTCATTACAGCCCATTGTGTTTCCCTAGGTCCTGTTCATGTAAATGAGCCTGTTTGCTGAGGCTTTATTTTATTTATGTCTTATTTATTTAGAATATTTGAACTATTGTATCTATTTATTTATTCATTTTGCCTAAATATTCTTAATTTTGATAAATTCATTGCTCTTTAAAAGGGTTAAAAATTAAAATAATAGTACTAAACATAATTTAAATAATATTACTAGTATAAAATAAATAAATAGTAATAATAATACTTCATAATAATTAAAAAGGCATAATGACAAACTTATTTCTCATCCAAAAAACAAAAAACAAAAAAAAACATACTTCACAAATTGGTCTAATCTAATCTAATTAAAATCTAATCTAATTAAAATGCCTTACAAGTTTAAAACAACCTCTTGCACATCAAAATCATCCTTGGAGACACGGATTTCGGTATAGGTAGCTATACTGATATTCTGTTTTTAGATATAAATGAATAAATAAATAAATAATGGGGTACAAAACCATTTCTTACTGGAATAGTTTTGGCTAAAATCTGTTCACTCACTCCAAAACACAGCCAATCATCAAAGACATGTTTGGTATCCGACGTGTGCTTCTTTAATTAACAACCGGATATGCTAGGCTAATGTTGCTAACATACACTGGACTTAGACTGTCACCAATCTGCTATATTTAAATACATGCTGTTTAAATACAACAGGACATTATTAGGGATGATAACGCAGTTCCAAGTTCAGCTTAAATTTTTAATTATGGTCAAATAAACAGAAATTTACATTAAACACTGCCCACAATTCCAATATTAGCTTTGTAATCTGAGCTGTTCTTAAAACCACCATCTTGCATCATCACAAAAGACAAAAGAGGGTGTTTTTTTTTTCTTTTTTTTTAAAGAGTATCCTGGGAACCCTAATTATGGGCTTTACTTGATAATGAGCTTCTCTCGTCACTGACGGCGGCTAGATGCTTCAGAGAGTCTTTCCCCCTAATCCTTTTACCGAGCGTCTTCTCAGGAAGCGGTCAAACAACTATCACTTTCCAGTCCTTTAACACACCAAATCCAAGGTCACAAAGCACTGCTTTGTTTCTCAGAGTCGGTGTTGTGATCTTACTGCTGGCTTGGAGTCCAAAGACTGCTCTCTTTAAATGACAAAGAATCACGACATGGAAACCTCTTTGCAATTTTCCGCTTGTCTGGACCGCCGCCTGCCATTCACACAGAGTAAACAGAGGAATTTCAGAGACGAAGCGAGAGAAACAAACAAGCGCAGACTCTTATTAAAAAAATAAAAGGAAAAAAAGGCTTCAAGAGTCTTTTGGTAAAGGCAATAATGTTATAGAACTTATTTCTCTTAAAAAAAAAAACCAAAAAAACATAACCCCACTTGACAAATTGGTCTAATCTAATCTAATTAAAATCTAATCTAATTAAAATGCCTTAAGAGTTTAAAACAACCAGTTTTTTTTCAGCATCCTTGGAGGCTTACTCTATTTAAATACATGCTGTTTAAATACAACAGGACATTATTGGGGATGATAACGCAGTTCCAAGTTCAGCTTAAATGTTTGATTATGGTCAAATCAGCAGAAATTTACCCTAAACATTGCCCACAATTCCAATATTAGCTTTGTAATCAGAGCTGTTCTTAAAATCTTCAAGAGTTCTTTGGTAAAGGCAATGATGTTACAGAACCACGACAGGTTCTACTACCATAACAAGTCAAAAAAAAAACCTATAAGAACCGTTTTTTGCTTAAAGTACAGAAGAACATAAGTTTAGGGTTTTTTCTATTTCAAATTCCAACATGCACCTGGATTAGGTCTCCACGATAATCAGTCACCCTATGGACTGGACTCTCTGGAGCTGACAAATATGAACCTATTGGCTCCATGCTGCCTAATGCCACGTGTGGGCTAGAGGGGTATAAAGCCAGTAGAAGAACAGGGTTCTCTGGAATGATGGTGGTGGTGCTCCATCCAGTACTTCTGGGATGAGTTTGGGATGAGGTAGGGTGGTGATCATCCAGCATTCTGACCTCACTACTGCTCTTGTCGCTGAACGATCAATTTCAATGTAACTTTCTCTAAACTGAGCTGTTTTTCATGTAAACTCTTCTCTTAGGATGAGCAGCTAAATGCAGGCCATGATGCTCAAACTCAGTGCTTAACCTAGTACCCTAATTAAACCTACAAATGACCATTTAGTCAGAGCAGCATTTCCCCACACCCAGAGCAAAGCCTGCCAGTAGGCCACGCTGCCAGAAACAGGAGGAAGTGGAAACAGCTTGTGTCATGACATCCTCCTCCTCCATCACGCTGCTGCTGGGTTCACACAACTGGAGTGACAAGCGAATGACCTTTAGTCTGCTGATCTTCTGCCCAGGGCTTAGCGGAGGAAACAGAGATATCAATTACGCAGGTTTGGGGGGTGGGTGGTGGGCGGCACAGAGGCGATGGAGCTGCAGAGAGGGCCTGGACCACTTCTGACAGGATAAGAGGCTACAAGGCTTGGGCTCTTGTTCTCACGTTGGCACTCTCTAGTGTGTATCAGCACAGAACACCTCACCATCTTGTCACACCAGTGTTGTGAGGGCTTTTTTGTTTGAGGACTGTTTACTTCTACCTCTAGGCAAATACTCAGCCCACACACAGGTTGCTCTTTGCATGAAGGCCCAGTGTAAATAAAGCCTGAAATCAAGCTGTTATTAGAAAGAAAGCCTCGTTCGCAGCCTCGTTTCAGCTGGCAGTGCTGCCTTCTGATGTGCCAGCCTGAGTCAAACTAGACATTATCCATTGTCGAGCTGCTGGTCGGACAGGCATGGCAGATGTTTTCAGACAAATGAGGCTTTTGTGGTGGACCCGAGAGCAGGGCAGCGCTCTGAGGCCGATTGTGAAGGGAAGGGAGGAGGGAGGGATTCTGAAACACAAAGGCACAAGGTAGGGCCATTGTTCCTCCTCATACCACAATCCATGACTCCTGCATGCTTAGGAGGAGTGGGAGCAGACCGGACCTCTGGAAACTGGCTGGGACTGGACTACAAGGTGGAGAACCTGATTCACCTAAAGACCAGCTGGATATCTGAAGGCACGCTGCTTTTCTGATATGGATATTAAACCTATTCTCACGCTAGACCATCTACACTCATACACTCTTAAAAACGAAAGGTTCTTGTAGAAAGGGTTCTTGACAAGTCAATGGAAAGGTTCTTTACTACAACTGAAAGGTTCTTCGCACTTACATCTCTTTAAAAATGGTTCTTTATGGAGCTAAATAGAGTTATTCCATGGCATCACTCAAAGAACCCCTTTGTAGACCCTTTATTTATTGATAATATCATTCACTATTTGGACAAAAGTATTGGGACGCCTGGTCATTCAATGTTTTTTCTGAAATCAAGGGTATTAAAAAAAGAGTGTATCCTGCTTTTGTTGGAGTAACTGTAAGAAGAAGGCTTTCTGCTGTCAGCTGACTTTGACAGTCAAGGTGCAGTGTTGGCCTAGCATTTCCCGTTCAGCACATATCAGATAGCAAACTGGTCTTGGCTGATAGACTGCATCTGGGGTCAGTGATCAACGATGTTTATTTGATGTCTAACAGACTCTAACAGACTTGCATATGTGGTTCCTGGAGCTGTCTTACACACAGTTATCTAGATATGTAGGCAAAGGTACGCTGCACCGCCAGAACTGGTTGTTTCAGCTGAACTGCTCCGGTAGGTCTTGAAATTTAGATCAGAACAATACTATGCAAAATCAAGGCCAACAGTAGATCACTGAGGCTTTAGGACAAAACCATCACACACTCAAAGCCTTCAGCATTTGTGTGACCCGAAGGCAGATGTGGGCAGCAGGTGGACGCCCAGGAGGCCAGAAATCGCCTCTCCAGGACAGAGATAAAGCCAAGGCCTGTAGCTCCCTGCTGAAAGCTGTGCTGCTGTAGAGAGAGGATTGGCAATTTGTCCCTGAAACACCATTAAAAGCCCATCAGACGTCTCTGTATTAGTCCCTGTCTCCGCTCAATGTTTGTTTACTCTTTTCTTCCAGGGAACACCAGCTCAGAGCAGCTGAACAGCAGAGCAAATGGCTCTTAAAAAAAAAAAAACAACACCACACAATCACAGTCGGTACTGCACGGATTCTCAGTCTCCGCCAGAACCGCAGCAGGACCTCCTGAGGGCAGCAGGAGATTGTTCTAATCAGAAACACACACAGCGCAGTGGCCACAGTGATAGAGCTTCGCACGGGACGCTATTCCTGAAACTCATCCGCCGGATCCAATCGGAACTGGGGCACTCGTGTACAGCGTTTGACTCCACATTCATTTTCTGCATAGAAGCTGTTTCTTGGGGTACCACAGCAACCACCCAGCACCTAGAAGTAGTAGGAGAAGGCTCAAGCACTGAGGCCACTGCGCAGTGTGTGTTTCTGAACAATCACAACAATCTTTTTTATGAGATACCAAAATCACCACCTGGCAACACCCTGTAAACCACCTGGAATACCACAGCAACCACCTAGCACTTGGAATCAGTAGAAGCATGTCCCATCACTGTTCTAAATCCAACACACGCCACAATCTCTTTCGTGAGATACTAAAACCACTGCCAGACAACACCCTATAAACCACCTAGGATACCACAGCAGCCAAGTGGAGGCAGTGAAGGCTGGCTCTATCACTGTGGCCACTGCACTGTGTGTTTCTGATCAGAATAATCTTCTTTGTGAGATACCAAAATCACCACCTGGCAACACCCTATAAACCACCTGGAATACCATAGCAACCACCTAGCACTTAGAATCAGTAGAAGCATGTCCCATCTCTGTTCTTAAGCATCCAAACGCCACAATCTCTTTCATGAGATACCAAAACCACCACCTGGCAACACCCTATAAACCACCTGGAATACCACAGTATCCACCTAGACCCCTCATAGCAACAGCTCAACTTGGAATACTACAGAAGCTACTTAACAACACCAGGGCAACCACTTGTTCCTTTTGGTTCATGTCGAAGTTTTACTGTCTGAGGACCCCCTGGCTATATATCAAAGACCCCCTGTGGGTCTCTGGAGCCCACTGTGAGAACAATGGCAGAACTTAAAAGATAGTTTGAGGGTCTCACATGCTTTAGCTAAGCCTGGTGTTGCACAGATCACTGTCTGCACACCAAGAGACAGTTTCCTGAACACTAATTAAGTCTAGTCTTGGACTAAAATGCAGTACTGATGAAGAATCACCACTGGAAACTGTGTTAGTCAGGGTTAGCCGTAGTCTGGATTTGGGAAACTGGCAACTACTATTCACTGTATTGAACAGTTATGTTTACAGTTTAATTCACTTATTTTTTAATCAGTCTCAACATAAAATAGCAGCTTATTTAAAATGGGTACTTAATTTTAACCAAATTGTAAAAGTACTGGATTTAAAAAAAAAAAAGTAATGAATTGTTACCAAAAGGAAAAAATACTTTTAACAATATATATAAAATACAAATACAAAATATATAAACATAAATTTAACAAGCACTGAATCATTAACAAATTGAAAAAAGTACTAAACTGTTATCAAATTGGAAAAGTACTGAATAGTTACCACAATAAAAAGTACTGTATTATTACCTAATTTAAAAAGTACTGCACTATTATCAAATTGAAAAAGTACTGAATACCCACCACATTAAAAAGTTAAAATAAAAAATTGTAACCAAATAAAAAAAAGTACAGAAATTTAACCAAATAAAAAAAGTACTGAATTTTAACCAAATGGAAAAAAGTACTGAATTTTAACCAAATGGAAAAAAGTACTGAATTTTAATCAAACTGAAATAAGTACAGAACAGTTACAAAATTGAAAAAGTACTGAATTATTATCTATTAATTATTAATTGTTAGCAAATTAAACTTAAAAGTACTACATTTGTACCAAATTGAAGAAGTGCAGAATTTGCTGTTACACTCCGTGCCGTGGCTGATGGACTACAGTAGACGTAGCTGAGAGAACTGTGCACAAAACGTCCTTAATCAAACGCACATCACATCAGAAGACAACCTTAAACTGATCTTAACACTGTTGGTGGAAGTTCTCAAAATCATGCACGTCTGCACACACTGATGAGACCTACATCCTGTCAAAAAGGAAGTACACTGTAAACGCCTTAACTCCTCTCCTTCCCAGCAGCCTGCCCTCACCTCGCTCTGTCCACAGCAGACCTCAGAGCTGAGAGTTCATCTTAGGTTCACAGGCTTTGCAGTAGAGCACTGCCCACAGCCAGTGTTCGGCCACTGCACCGTCCTGCATGATGTAACATGCTCTGGGTTAATCGTGGCTTATGCTCTGCCTGTTTAAGTTAACAGGTGCACCACAGCCTCAACTTACATTCAACTTAACGGATTTCAAATAATTATGGACTGGATATCTGACGTAACTAAGGTGAAAGCTGCTTTCGGGTGCCCACTGCGAGAAACTGCACCGTTTGACCCCGCCCCCTTTTTCGGCCCTGCTGTCAAAGAGTCAGGAGTCATTCGTAGGATTGCTCCCATTGCTGACACAGATGTGCAAATGCGCACACACACACACACACACACACACACACACACACACACACACACACACACACACACCACTTGTCTAGGCCCTGTATAGAAGAAGTACTGCCAATAGAATAGGACTCCCTGGAGTGAGGAGATGATGGATGAGGTAGGGTGGAGCTCATCCAGTGTTGAATGCAATCAACTCCTCACAGCAATGTTCCTTCAAAATCTTGTAGAAAGCCTTCTTCCCTGGACAGTAGAGACAGTTACTCCAACAAAAGCAGGATACACCCTTGATTTCAAAACAAAGAAACAACGAACAAGCAGGTGTCCCAATACTTTTGTCCGCACAGTGTGTGACTTTATAGTGTTGGTGATTCTTTCGGACTCAGAAACAGTTACCTTTTGTTTTGCCGCCGTGTCTTTTCAGGGGGTGGTGGGGTGAGGTCTAATCTTTAGGCACGTGTTTGGATCATAATCCGGGTTTACATATCTTTCCACAGCTTCACGGCCTCCAAAGCTGACAGGCCACGATGCATTAGCAGAAAAGCGCTGCCTCAGTCTGCCTCCGAGCAGCTGTTTCGCCTGATGCCACGAAAGCAGGCCTTGCTCGGAAACAAAGACAGCCTCACCCTGACATCCTCTAATCTTCAGGAAGGAAGTACCCCCCTCCCCAAATAAAAAAAACACTACAAGCAGCCGAGGCGAGAACTGCCAAGCTGGAAACGGACTTGACGAACTTGTGATTCCTTCACACGATCCCAGCGTGATAATTCACTGTACAGGCCGGTTAATGAAAAATCTCTTTTTCTATCCCCAAGGTTCTCCACCGCCTCATAAAAACATGGCAGGTTCTGGATGAGGGCCAGCTGTTAACACAGCACTCAGAGAGAGTAGATTAGCACCTTCCTTCGCCTTCATGCGATAAATTATTCATGCGCAGCCCCTCAGGATAAAAACGATATTTTGGGTAAAGGTGCAAAGTCTTTCACACTGTCTTTCAAAACGCTGCAAAAGTGAAAACAGTTGGCAGCATTATCCTGGGCTAATACATCATATGGACAAAAGTATTGGGACACTCGCTCATTCATGGTTTCTTTATAAATACTGCTCCACAGCTCAATGCTGGGGGGCTTTATACCCCTCTCTAGCCCACGCTTGGCATTAGGCAGCATGGTGCCAAAAGGTTCATGATGTTTATCTGCTCCAGAGAGTCCTAATCTATTGGCAGTACTTCTTCAGCTGTGTGTGGGGCATTAGCACATCTGTGTCAGCAATGGGTGCAACTTAGGTAAGTAGCTGAATGCATTCATTAGAAGGGGTGTCCACAAACATTTGGACATATAGTGTAAGTACATTCATATTTCATGTGTATTATATTACATATAGCACCATAACATGCCATAACATAGCCATGACAAGCTTTATTAAGGTTCATTTACAGGAATGACTCGTCTGGTCTGGGAGGCTTACATATTAATCTATGGAGAATAAAACCTGACATATTGATACCCGACACATTAATATCTGACAATATGACATACGGATGTTATGTATCTATATATCAAGGGTATCAAGCATTCTAGACTGCTTTGATCATAAAAGGCAGATTTAGATCAATTATACACTCAAAGAACCTCAAAGAACCAAAAGAGTCAAAGGACTGTATTCATTCATTCATTCATTCATGGTTTCTTCTGAAATCACCATCTCTACTGTCCAGGGAGGAAGACGTTCTACTAGATTTCGGAGGAGCATTGCTCTGAAGCTGGATGATCACCACCTACCTCATCTCCAACTCATCGAAGACGTACTGAATGGAGCTCCACCAACCATCATTCCAGAGAGCACAGCAGTTCTTCCACTGCTCCACAGCTCAATGCTGGGGGGCTTTTTATACCCCTCAAGCCTACACCTGGCATTAAGCAGCATGGTTCCAATAGGTTCATGTATATTGTGCTGTGTTGTCTTGGCTATAGACGGGGCCCGTATATTCGAGTCACTGGGCAGTGTATACAATACCACATGACTTTCAGAGGTCGGTGTTTGATGCACTCCGGCTGGTCCGAAACGCAATCAGGAGGCCAAAAATCAGCCCCCAAACCCTACTGGATTCTCTCCCCACCTGTCGACGCCAACTTAAGACTCAGCCAGACTGGGAACTGGGGCTAAAATTGGGGTAGAAACTGTGCAGTGTTAACCGGGGACGCATTTGACTAGCAAGTGTAAATAGGATCTAGGAACAGGCTCTTACCTCCTCATATATCAAATACATCACCTCTACAGCTGCCTCCCCATTACAAAATATGGCTCAATGTGACTTAGTGATCGCTAGAAAAGAAAAGAGCCAAAATATCAGGGCTCAAATTCAGCTTCAGTTTCAATTTGTGCATTCATGAGCTTATCAGCTTATTTCATGAAAGGCCATTGTTGTGAGCTGCTGAGGAAAATCTGCTTCCTCAGTAAACTCAGATTTCCACATGTTACTGCGGTGCATTCTAGCCTGTATCCTCTTTCCCACAGTGTGTGTACACTGATATAGCCCTCCGTTTACCCTACAGTGTATATCCGTACAAGTTAGACATGTTACTGAAGTCTGTCTGTCTGCTTTTGTACATATAAGTCCGGACTTTGTGAGAAAGCCAGACGAAAACACAGCGCAAACCAGCAGGCCCAACAGAATGCTCCATACAACGAGTTCATTACAGGGTCCATCATCTCATATTGCTGAAGTTAAAGGGAAAGTTCTGCACAGGACCCAAATGAGCATGACTGATCACTGACCCAATGCAATCGATCAGCCAAGATAAGTTTGACATCCGACGTGCGTTTCTTTAGTTTAGAATGCAAGATGCTAAGCTAACGATGCTAACAAACACTGGATTTAGACTGTCACCAATCTCATCTCTCTGTTTTTATTACGTACACTGAGACATTCAACATGTCAAATGGTTGCCCAGGCTTGCTTACATGTAGTGTAGTCAAGTATCACTACATACTATAAGGACAAAAGTATTGGGACACCAGTTTTTTACGGTTTCTTTTGAAATCAAGGGTATTAAAAAAAGTTGATCCAGCTTTTGTTGGACGATAATCACCACCTTACCTCAACCCCAACCCTCTAACTCATCCCAAAAGTACTGGCTGGAGCTCCACCCTCCATCATTCCAGAGAACACAGTTCTTCCACTGCTCCACAGCTCAATGCTGGGGGGGCTTCATACCCCTCTACTAGCCCACGCTTGGCATTAGGCAGCATGGTGCCAATAGGTTCATGATGTTTATCTGCTCCAGAGAGTCCTAATCTATTGGCAGTACTTCTTCAGCTGTGTGTGTGTGTGTCAGCAATGGATGCAACTTAGGTAAGTAGCTGAAAGCATTCATTTCAAGGGGTGTCCACAAACATTTGGACATATAGTGTAAGTACATTCATATTTCATGTGTATTATATTACATATAGCACCATAACATGCCATAACATAGCCATGAGTGTTTACAGACCTTTCCTGTGCTACAACAGTGCATAGTAGCCACACAGCAACAAGCATCTCATTGGCTGTCAGTCCTTTATGACATCATCTAATTTTACTATTATTTAAAAACTGAATTATTTATTTCATAATTGCACTTTTTATAAATGGTTTATTCTAGTAACTGATGAATTGAAATATTGTACAGGTTTGGTCTGCAAACCTCAAAAAAGCTTCTCTGCTGTGGACCAGAAGGCCCTGAAAGTGTCCAATCTGCTCGGGAACATCTTTCACCATCTGTCGCACCCAAAGCACCAGAACCACACATATTAAAGTTTTCACGTTCCACACTGCAGACCCTAATCTTCCCTTCTGAGAACGTCCTCACTGCTGTGGGCTGGGAATAACGCCCAATAACTAGCCAGAGGAGCACAGCGGTAAAAGCAAAGAATCAGAACTGGCTGCATCTAATGAGTGTTGTGACACTAAACGCTTGCTGTATCGCCCACCCATAAGGCCCCCGAAACTGTCTTGGCTGCTCAGGAAAAGTCTTTCATCATCATCATCATCATCATCTCTGCCCCCAGAGTCTAAAACCACCAGCAAATACACATACCTGCCCGACACAAGCACAGAGACGGCAACAGCCTCTGTGATGACGCTCTCCCCTTGCACAACAGGAAACCTCATCACACACAGCCCACAACAACCTGCGGTTGAAGCATGTATGACAATGAGCGCAGCGATACGATCGCTACCAGAGCAAATCAGGGAGGCTTCTAGAAGTCTGGACGCCAGTCATAGCGGAAAGGGGTGCCAAAACTTTTGCACAGGCCTGTGAGGAACCATGAGAACTGAAAACTGAACTGAACGTCTGAACGCTTCTTCTCTATGATGAAAAAAACGGATGTATACAATTTCTTATAGAAAAGAATAGGATATTAAAAATATGATCTAGCTTATAGAACCAAAAAAGGTTCCACTGTTGATAACCTTTGTTTTGGTACACTCATAATGAAGATGCTATAAAAGGATCTTTGAGTGATGTCCTCGCCACTTTTGGTTCCAAAGAGAACCAGATTTGTAAAACTGTATAATATTGTACATTAAACAAAGGTTCTTTAGACCTTCACGGCCTCTATGGTTCCTTATGGAACCAAAACATGGTTCTTCTGTGGCATCGCTCAAAGAACTTTTACATCAAACTAAGGTTCTTTAGATCTTTCACAAGTTCTTCACACTCACGTCTCTAAAACAAACATGTCTTCATGAAACCAAATTTGTGGTTCTTCTCTGATCTAAAAACCTTCGCTTGATAAAAAGTTATTTTCCCTTTAAACGGTTCTTCACACTCAAACATCTCTATTACAAGCATGGTTCTTTACGGAACCAAAAGCGGTTCCGTCTGTGCCACTGCTCAACTTTAACATCAAATGAAGGTTCCTTACTTTTGCATATCACTATTTAAAACACGGTTCTTCAAGCAAAGGTTCTTTAGACCTTTAAAAGGTTCACGCTCACATATTACAAATACAGTTCTTTATGGAACCAAAAATGGTACCCTAATGGCATCACTCAACCTTTAGCAAAAAACATCAAGCAAAGGTTCCTTAGACCTTTAAAAGGTTCTTTACACTCATAAGTCTCTATTCCAAACATGGTTCTTTAGGGAATCAAAAGTGGTTCCTCAATGGTAGAAAACCTTTACATCAAACAAAGGTTCCTTACACTCACATCTCTATGACAAACATGGTTCTATATGGAACCATAAGTGGTTCTTCTATGGCATCACTCAACCATTGGCAGACCTTTAGACCTTTAAAAGGTTCACATTCACATATTACAAACATGGTTCTTTATGGAACCAAAAATGGTTTCTTAATGGTATTGCTCAACCATTGGTAGAGAACCTTTACATCAAACAAAGGTTCCTCCCACTCACATCTCTACGACAAACATGGTACTTTATGGAACCATAAGTGGTTCTCCTATGGCATCACTCAACCACTGGTAGAGAACCTTTACATCAAACAAAGGTTCCTCACACTCACATCTCTATGACAAACATGGTTCTTTATGGAACCATAAGTGGTTCTCCTATGGCATCACTCAACCATTGGTAGAGAACCTTTACATAAGCAAAGGTTCTTTTGACCTTAAAAAGTTTCCCATTTACATATTACAAACATGGTTCTTTACAGAACCAAAAGAGGTTCCTCTATAATATTGCTCAACCTTTGGTAAATAATCTTTACATCAAACAAAGGTTCCTCACACTCACATCTCTATGACAAACATGGTTCTTTATGGAACCATAAGTGGTTCTCCTATGGCATCACTCAACCATTGGTAGAGAACCTTTACATGAAACAAAGGTTCTTTTGACCTTTAAAAGGTTCTTCACACTCACACATCTCTATTTCAAACACTTCCTTATGAAACCAAAAGCGGTTCTTTTAGGACCTCACCAAAGAACCATTTGAAGAACCCTTATTTTAGGAGCGTCTGCAGAACGCTTTTGCATGAAAGTGTCGACAAAACTGAACAAGAGGGAACGGGAACTAGGCAGGCGTTGCTCTGGCTCTCCGTACAGCAGCTCTGGCGTCACATGTGAGAAATGACGGAGCATCTCGCTGTCTGTCAGGCTTCCTGTGAAGTGGACTACTGAAGCTTTCCTCACCGACACGTTCTGCAACCTCAGCTCAGGCTTGCCATGCTGGTGTGAAAAGGGCGGAGAGCCCTGACTGATTGTGAAAGACACTAATGCTGAGACGTCCGGAACTCCGGCATCAGTGCTGCCCCTCCACCTCGCACAGGAGCAATGCAGCGCTTGCGGATCTCTCAGCTGGGTTTAGAGGTTAAGACCACAGGCCACGGGCTCTCATTACCGTCAGCCCTCGCTGCTCCTGCTGCTGCTCTTTCTGTTACTCAGAAATCAAGCCTCAGCTTGCTCTGCCCGTCAGTCATTACTGTAATAATGTGTTGCCACAGGCAGGAAAATCCCTCGTTGATACTACACTAGCATTCAGCACAACTGCGCTTTGTGTTATATGAGCCCTACACTCTTACAAATTAAAAAAAACATCATAAATGGCACCTAGAGGATGGCAGAGGGCACTTCAGGGGAACACAGCGGTAAAAACAAAGGATCGGGGCTTGATTAGGCTTCGATCAGGCTTAAATCAGATGACACTCGATTTATTCAAATATTTCAATCAATCTCAATTCCAAATCCAATTTCTTAGGGCTATCTACTAGGGCTGGGTGATAGGATTAAAAATATATTTATCATGATATTTCAATAACCAATAAACATTCATTATTTGAGAGATTTTTTTTTGTTGCAACATCCGTTAAGTCAGAATGTATCTAAAAGAGCTGGTGATTATATATTTAATAAAAATCTCTGCAATTTAATTAATTATATTAATCTAGTATAATTTATGTGATTTATATATTATAATTATTAATTATTTTTATTATTATTATTATTTTAACGACCACCAGGACTAAATCAAGTTAACCGTTAAGTTAATTAGGCTCTTTTGGGCTTTTTCAGTATTTCTGTACTGACGCTATCAACGATATGCTACCAACGAAATGACATCAAACTCTAGAGTATTGTGATAAAGATTACATATTAATATCGCCCAACCTTACCATTCAATATACACTACAGCAGGCGGCTTTCACTTCGTTTTTAGAGCACTTCTCAAACTCCTGTGGAGATAAACTCGATCACAAATAGATGTTTAACGAGTCAGTAAAGCCTTGTTAGATCATTTATAGAAGCTCTGTCATGATCATTAAGCCTTAAATGAAAAATGGGAGATTTTGGCATTTAGTTAAGTTCACATCTACAACCAAACAGTTGGCTGTTCTCCTCATATTTACACCAACTGCAGACACTGCGTCCCAAACGAGGACCATATCCCCGGTCATGGGACGTGCTGTTTATTATCTGATGCACTTTAATCAATAAACTTTAGTTGTTTTCAGCATTAACTCTTTTAACTGAACTAATAATTACTTTAATTATGTGGTTTATTGTGGGTTTATTTGACAGCTACAACAAAACAGTGGGTTATTCCTCATATTTATGCAAATTGGGGATATTACACTCCAGATAAACGCCTCACCTTCTTCTATGGGATGTGTTGTTTATTTTTTTATGCAAATTAATGAAGAAACTGAGTTTTTTTCCAGCATGACGTCAGTCAACAGGACTAATTAGGCTCTCTATGCAATAAAACAAGCCCTTTTTCAGCACTTCTGTACTGACAATATCAGTGATATGCTCAGAAAATGATATCAAACTCTAGAGTATCGCGATACTGAGAACATACTAGTATCGCCCAGCCTTCCCATACAATATCCACTACAGCAGGCGGCTTTAACATCGTTTTTAGAGCACTTCTCAAACTCCTGTGGAGATAAACACGACTAATCACAACTATCACTAACTATCACAAACTATCACAAATAGATGTTTAACGAGTCAGTAAAGTTTACTTCACATCTACAACCACACAGTTGGCTGTTCTCATATTTACACTGTATATATATATGACACTGCGTCCCAAACGAGGACCATATCCCCTGTAATGGGACGTGCTGTTTATTATCTCATGCACTTTAATGAATAAACTTTAGTTGTTTTCAGCATTAACTCTTTTAACTGAACTAATAATTACTTTAATTATGTGGTTTATTGTGGGGTTTATTTGACAGCTACAACAAAACAGTGGGTTATTCCTCATATTTATGCAAATAACGCCTCACCTTCTTCTATGGGACGTGTTGTTTATTTTTTTATGCAAATTGATGAATAAACTGAGTTGTTTTCAGCCTTTTTCAGCACTTCTGTACTGACAATATCAGTGATATGCTCAGAAAATGATATAATAATTAATGATAATTAATGATAATGAGAACATACTAGTATCGCCCAGCCTTCCCATTCAATATCCACTACAGCAGGCGGCTTTAACATCGTTTTAAATCACTCCTGCAAAAAAACAACAACCAAACAAGCAGACTGTGGAGGTTTAGGTTTCTGCCGTGACAACATCCCCGATACGCACAGAAAGCATATCGACACCGGGCTGATCGTGATGAAGATGCCCTCTCGTCTTCTCGCCCAGCCCTACCGCAGAGGGCACACCGCGGGGGCTGTGTGCACTTTAAGGCACTTCCTAAACTCCTGGGAGGGTAAAAACACGCTGAGACCGGCGCGGTTAGGGGTCCAACGACCCGGGTGAGAAGTTTAAAGCTGCTTTATCGTGAAATATATCCGTAATGTGACAGAATGTGACAGTAAGCTGGAGGCGAACTCGGAGTTAGGTGGGTCAGGGGCTCGTGCTCCTCTTATTTACGCAAATTACGGACATTACGCCCCCAGGTAAACCTCGTATCTTCTGTTATGGGCTGTGTCGCTTGTTATTTGGTGCGAATCGATGTGGAAACTGAGTTGTTTTGGGAAAGGCATGAAATGGAAATCCACTTCCGCACCCGGGCAGGGTGAGAAACAGAAACTCAGCCGGAGTCAGGGGTGCCAACACTTTCTCACGCTCCCCGATTAATCGCAGCTAGCTAAATAAAGGCTGGAACTCACCTTCGGTGTCGCATAAGTAGTATAAGAGCAGAAAGAGTTTAATGAAGGCTGTGTGTGTTAAATCCATAGCGCTGCTTCATCCGTCTGTCTCTCACCCTCTCTCTCTCTCTCTCTCTCTCACTCTATATGCTCAACTTTACGGCAGCTGCTGCTGCTCTGCGGCAACAGAGCCCGTCTCCAAGGGAGTGACGTCAAACGGGCTGGCGTCAGAGAAAGGGGGGGTTAGCCCCGCCCACGTTACACTAACATCAACACACACACTAATAAACACACACACAGTGTGCAATAACACATATAATAATTATTATTATTATTATAATGATTAATAATCATTTATATTGTTTAACAATAAAAACAGAGTTTATTTCCACTAGAAATATCAAATAAACATAAAAAAAATAACTTTTACTTGCAGGACAGACAGTCTTGTGATTAAATTAAATAGTTTGTTTTTTTATGAGTGTAAATAAGCACAAACAATACACCAAAAATTAACTACTTACTGATTTGACATATTTAAAAAAAAAAAAGTGTGGTACGGATAGAGA
The DNA here is from genome assembly GCF_030463535.1 of Salminus brasiliensis. Lineage (NCBI taxonomy): Eukaryota > Metazoa > Chordata > Actinopteri > Characiformes > Bryconidae > Salminus > Salminus brasiliensis. The sequence continues at coordinate 23,871,913 of NC_132902.1, forward strand.
CATGGTGGTTGTTTTTTTAATAAGGCGTGGCCACAAGATACTATATGGAGGCGATATCATACTGAGGCTGTGAAATAAATTTATTGTGGTTCAAGATATAAAACTGTGGCTACAAAATAATATACTGAGGCCAAAAGATAATATATTAAGGCCACAATATAATATGCAGAGGCCATAAGATAATATATTGAGGCCCAATGCAATATACTGAGGTCACAAAATAAGATGTTGAGGCCACAATATAATATGCAGAGGCCATAAGATAATATATTAAGGCCACAATATAATATGCAGAGGCCATAAGATAATATATTGAGGCCACAATATAATATGCAGAGGCCATAAGATAATATATTAAGGCCACAATATAATATGCAGAGGCCATAAGATAATATATTGAGGCCACAATATAATATGCAGAGGCCATAAGATAATATATTAAGGCCACAATATAATATGCAGAGGCCATAAGATAATATATTGAGGCCACAATATAATATGCAGAGGCCATAAGATAATATATTAAGGCCACAATATAATATGCAGAGGCCATAAGATAATATATTGAGGCCCAATGCAATATACTGAGGTCACAAAATAAGATGTTGAGGCCACAGGATAATATATCGAAGCCTCAACATATTATATTGAGGCCACATGATAATATATTGAGGCCCAATGCAATATACGAAGGTCACAAAATAAGATGTTGAGGCCACAAGATAATATTTGGAAGTAACAAAACGTTATATTGAGGCTATTAGATAAATTTGTGGCCTATATATAATAATAATATAATATATTTAGGTCACAGGATAATATATTGAGGCCCAATGCAATATACTGAGGTCACAAAATAAGATGTTGAGGCCACAAGATAATATTTGGAAGTAACAAAATGTTATATTGAGGCTACAAAATAATATTTTGAGGCCATTAGATAAAATTTGTGGCCTACGTATAATAATATAATATATTGAGATCGCAATGTAATATATTGAAGCCACAAGATATTCTATTGAGGTCACAAGATAAGATATTAAGGTCACAAAATAATATATTGAGGCCACATGATAATATATTGAGGCCCAATGCAATATACTAAGGTCACAAAATAAGATGTTGTGGCCACAATATAATATTTGGAAGTAACAAAATGTTATATTGAGGCTACAAAATAATATATTGAGGCTATTAGATATAATTTGTGGCCTATATATAATAATATAATATATTGAGGTCACAAGATAATATATTTAGGCCACAGGATAATATATTGAAGCCTCACCATATTATATTGAGGCCACAAGATAATATATTGAGGCCCAATGCAATATACCAAGGTCACAAAATAAGATGTTGTGGCCACAAGATAATATATTGAGGCCCAATGCAATATACCAAGGTCACAAAATAAGATGTTGTGGCCACAAGATAATATATTGAGGCCCAATGCAATATACCAAGGTCACAAAATAAGATGTTGTGGCCACAAGATAATATATTGAGGCCCAATGCAATATACCAAGGTCACAAAATAAGATGTTGTGGCCACAATATAATATTTGGAAGTAACATATATATTTATATTGTTACAATATAAATAATATATTGAGGCTATTAGATAGAATTTGTGGCCTAAATGCATTGTTTGTCATTAGAATTTTTTTTTATAGTATGTGTGTCCATCTACTATCTTGTGGCCACAACTTATTAACAACATCCTTCATGCTGTAGTCATAGGGGCTGCAAAACTTTCTTATTAATAATCCCTGTTCAACACTTTAAATGTTGCCTTTTTTTACTAATATTACTGTATTAACTATGAAAAACTGTAAAATCTCGCGGATTGGGGGTCGTGGACCCCCTAAACGTCCACTTCACTGGCTCCTATATCGTTTCCCAGGCAAATGTCGCCACCGTGCGGCGATCAGGAGTAACGCACACAAGGCCTGTTTACGTTTACATTAAATTTTGGATTACGTCACATTGTCCCGCGTAACACATCACATTAATAAAGTTCTTGTGAGCAAATGTGCTAATAATTAATAAATCAGTGTTTGAAAAGGGTCATTTTAAATGTTTTACTTAGTCTTTGTGTAAAATATTAATACAAACAAAATGATTGTATACTTTGCAGCGTGAGATAGTCAAATATTAAGTCATATTATGATGGGATATGATATAATGGCATATGAAATAAAGGTTACAAGGTAAAAATAATAATATTTTAACAGCTAATTAATAATAATTATTAATAATAATAATAATAATAGTAATAACAGTACAGCTCCCCTGTGTGTGTGTGTGTAAAATGATGTCATATTGATAATGCACAATGATGTAATAGATCTGAGTGTTATTATTGTTATTGTTGTTGTTGGGTATGATGGAGGGGGGCTCCAGCAGGGGAGGGGCGAGTCCAGGGCGCGGTGACGTCAGACTCGGCGGTGTCATGGCGCGGATGGAGCTGAGCGCGGAGCCGCAGTGCTGAAGCCCGACATGGAGAAAAATGCGAACCTGCACCGGGACTCCGGCGGGAGCTCGGTGTGCGCCACCATCCCGGTGGAGCCTGGGGAGGTCTGGGCGGCTGGAGCGGGTGGAAAGAAGGATCCGTGCGCGGGGGAGAGCGCTAGCTCTGACCCGCAGACGGGGCGAACGGACGGTGGCGGAGTGGCCGCACCAGGCTCACCCAACCTCGGCTTCACGCAGGCCGAGGTCCCGCTGCCTGGAGATGCGCAATCCAGGGAATCCGGGGAATCCGGGGAAGCGTGCAGCAACGGGCCGGGGTGCGAGGCAGCCGGGGCTCCTGCAGGACAAATCCAGGTCCCTCCTGCCCAGTCCACACAGTTGGAGTCCAGACAGACCAGAGAGGAGCTTACTGTGCCTACTGTGGGGGTTGGAGACACCCACCCTGATGGGATGGACTCTGGGGGCCAGGGGTCGGTGGACCTCTCTGAGCCGGCCAGTGCTGGTCCTCTGGCCAGTGGGAGCGAACTGTCTCCCAGCCCGGATTCCCTGGACTCCTCCTCCTCCTCCTCGATCCTGAACTCCTGTCCTAGCTCAGAGGTGAATGGGGAAGGCCTGCTGGAGGACAGGGGTCCGGCCTCGGCCCTTGAGGAGGAGAAGAGGGCGGCCTGCTGCAGGGACCGAGGCGCTGGACAGTCCATATACCACATCAAGTGGATCAGGTGGAAAGAGGAGAACACGCCGGTCATCACCCAGAACGAGAACGGGCCCTGTCCTTTGCTGGCCATTATGAATGTCCTTCTGTTGGCCTGGAAGGTAAATTGGGGGTGTGCTGAGTGGGCTTGGGCCGGGCTTGGGCCGGGTATGGGCCCGGTCTTAGCTTGAATTGAGACTAAGTGGTCCGTGCCATCTTCATGGAGAACCGAGTCAACCTCACAAATATTTACATCATCTGACGTCACTTTAGCAATAAAGGTTCTTCAGAAGGTTCTTAGGGTGATTCCGTAGTAGAACCACTGTCGGTTCCTTAAGGAACCGTATATGTGTATATATATGTGTGTGTATAGAGATATATGAGTGTGAAGAACCATCAACATCAACCGAAGGCTCTTTAGACCTTTTAATAGGTTCTTCATCTTTGCAGATCTCTCACACATCTTCTGAAACTACATGGTTCCTCTAAGACCTTTCTAACACGAGAACCATCTGAAAACGTTCCTTTTTAAAGCATATTTATTAATATAAAGGTGACAATTTAATAAAATTCAATATTTAGTGAAATTTGCTTCTTAATTTTGGTGGTGGAGAATATTTTGAGAGTATTTTAGCCATGCAGATTATACGATGCTAATTTGGTGACCATAAGCCTCCATGACCTGTTAGCTACATTAGCCTCGTAGCTGCACTGCAAAACTAAAGAAGCAGACAACTCCGGACAGCCAGAGTGCCGTAGACCCCTGAGTGGTTCGGATGTAAGGAGGAAAGTGCGTACATCTCGTTTTCAGTGAACGTCTCCTTTAACAGCTCAGTGCTGTTGGTGTTGGCACCGTGGCTCCAGCACTGAGCTGACCTGAAGGACCGACCCGAATCTCGGTGAATCAGCCTCTGACACACACAGGACCACACATGTCCAGTGGGGTCCAAACGTCTCGAGACGAGAGCTCTAGAGAACTTGCTTCTGTTAGCATGCTGTTCAGTTTTCTGCACAAATAGTACCAAAAAAAAAACTGTAGAAACCATAAAATTTGATGTAGATTTTAGATTTGTTCATATTGGGTGGTGCGTCCCTGCGTCTGCTTTAAAAACAGTGAGCGCTCGAGCTGCATGGAGTCCACACGCTTGTGTTAAAGCCTCAGGTGGGAAGATCTGACCCTCCTGAGCGTGGCCTGAACTTTGCCAAGGAAATATTGAATATTTATATTATAATATTTATTATAAATATTATAAATATTGAATAATATCAGATATATAGGAGCAGAATATTAAATATTTTCCTTTGTTTTTCCACCTTTAAGTCAAAAAGAAAAATAGGTCTCAGACTTTTGGACCCCACTGAATCTTTTTCACAAATCTTGGAAATCCAATTTAGGCCCTTTAAAAAAAAAAAATCTATTTATTTATTATTATTATTATATATATATTTTTTTTAATAAAGGAGCCTGAAATTAGACGTAAACGTCCACTCCTCTGGTCCGTACGGTGCATATTCAGAAACTAAGCTAAAAAAACAGCCCAAATTGAATTAATTCTCTTTCTGATGTCATAAAAAAGCTAATTTGCATATCCCCACTCACATTTTTCAAAAGTAAGCGCTGTGTTTTTTTTATTATTACTTATTTAATTAATTAATTTAAAATAAAATAAAAAAACATCTATAGTGCTTTTATTTAGGAAAATATGGGCGGGGATATGCAAATTAGCTGTTTTTTATGACATCAGACAGAGAATTAGTAATAATTAATAGAAATAAATAAATAAATTCCACCTTCCTTGATGTAAAGGTTCTCTCTCATACGTCTCTATTATAAAAATGGTTCTTCACGGAACCAGAAGTGGTTCTTTGAGTGATGCTGTAGAAGAACCACTTCCTTTTGGAGGGCCTTTATTTTTAAGAGTGTATTCAGCCCTTATCAGTTTAGCTCCGCCCACTCGTGTTGCAGTTCTGTGAGGATTAGGGGCACAATACTGGACAGCCAATCAGGGCAGAGCTAATTTACATATACACAATATATGTCCAAATGTTTGTGGACAGCTCTTCTAATGAAGGCATTCAGCATTCAGCTACTTTAGGTTGCACCCGTTGCTGCTGACACAGATGTACAGCTTGTCTCCTCCCACATAGAGAAGAAGTACTGCCAATAGAATAGGACTGTCTGGAGCAGATCATCATGACCGTTGGCACCATGTCAGCTAATGCCAGGGGTATAAAGCCCCCCAGCATTGAGGAGCTGTGGAGCAGTGGAACAACTGTGTTCTCTGGAATGATGGTGGTGGAGCTCCATCCAGTACTTTTGGGATGAGTTGGGGATGGTGAGGTCACTAACGCTCTTGTTGCTGAATGCAATCAGATTCTCACTGCAATGCTCCTCCAAAATCTACTAGAGGCCTTCTTCTCTGGACAGTAGAGACAGTTACTCCAGCAAAAGCAGGATCAGCTCATTTTAATACCCTTGATTTCAAAGGAGGCCAAATGAATGAGCAGATGTCCCAATACTTTTGTCCGTATAGTGTGTCTGCGATGAAGGCGCAGTAACAGAAACTGCCTGTTTGATTGGAAGTGCTGGGGGTTGGAAAGTCGTCAATTAAGGCAGTTTTTGGACACAATTAAAACAGGAATTTGATTTTAGGGTCTGGGACCTTTTTAATATTGATTAATTGATTAATAATTTGGTCGTTATTGTCTTTTAAAGGCCTGTGATCCTCAGTTCTCACATGCTCCTTCAGTCTCTTCGATCCCGCCCATCTTTTGCAGTGGTGTTTTAAGACTGGCAGCTTTTCTGGAGTCTGGAAATGCAGTCAGGCCCCAAAACGTCACACGCTCCTGTTTTTTAATCACATTTTTCTCCTGACAAGTTCTGCTCCGGCTAGCCTGCGCCGGCTCTTCTAAAAGATGCCTTTTCCTGTCATGCTAGACTCTTGTTTCCTGTTAAGCAGTCCCTGCACGGTCGCAAACAGGGCCGCATTCTGTATTTCAGCCTCCGACTCATTTGCATCATAAAGATAACGTTTAATTGCTGTGTTTGACGGCTAGCTGGCAGGCCGCAGAGGCTCCGTCTGAGCGCCCGTTCTTTAATCTCCAAAATTAGACTCTGTGTCTCTCGGCCTCACACAACTGCTTTGGAGATCTCACCGCGGCCTGTGGAGATGATTGCCACATTGAGGGCGAGTTTTCAGCTCACTAGCCTGATCGGACCTAGGCTAGTCTGTGCCTGTGGCTTGCCGGAGCTGACACTGCAGTTCCTGGCTTACTGCTGTGAGCGCTACAGGTGCAGCCCTGTCCAGCACCTGTCCAGCACATGTCCAGTACATTTTAGTGGATTTTCTTGATTTGAAGTAACATTATGTAGCATTTTTACCCTAAAATGGCAGCTTCAGAGTCCTGTTTGTGCTCCGTTGACTGCATTTAATGTTGACAAAAGTATTGGGACACCTCCGTATTTATTGTTTCTTCACAAAAAAACAAGGGTATTCTAAAAGTTTATCCTGCTTTTGTTGGAGTAACTGTCTCTACTGTCCAGTGAGGAAGAATTTGTACTGGGTTTTGAAGCTACAAGCATGATGGACCTCTTCCTAAGTACCAATCATCGTTCCAGAGAACACAGCTCTTCCACTGCTCCGCAGCTCAATGCTGGGGGGCTTTACACCCCTCTACTAGCCCACGCCTGGCATTAGCTGGCATGTTATCAATCGGTTCATGTTTATCTGTTTCAGAGAGTCCTATTCTATTGGCAGTACTTCTCTACAGGAAGCTGTCTAGGGAGGTGCAACTTCTGAAAGTAGCTGAATGCATTCGTTAGAAGGAGTGTCCACAAACATTTGGACACATAGTGTAGCATGATGGCATTTTTAACCTGTCCACTCTCTACTAACATAAGACAGCATGCAGGGCCCTGGCATTTCTGTTTAGTGAAGAATTCGACCTGCTAGTGTTCGATCTGTGGTGGCTCAGTGGTTAGAGTGCTGGCTTATTGATCACAGGGTTGTGGGTTCAATACCTGCATCCGCATAAGCTGCCACCGTTGGGGCCTTGAGCAAGGCCCTTAACCCTCTCGGCTCCAGGGGTGGCGTCGCATGACTGACCATAAGCTTGTATACGTGTACGTGGCTCTAGTGAAGGGTATAGTGTCCACATGTTTTTGTCTTATGCAAAAGTTTGGACACCCCTGACAAACAACACATTTTGTTGTGTCATATTTGATTTCATTTTATTTTTTAAAGTATAGTAGGTAAACGAATCCTCTAGATGGAAACAGACTTGAATATAAAGGTTTTTGTCACATTTTTAGGCGAAATTCTTATTTATTTTGTGAATTTAAAATATCGAATATTAGGATCAGATATCGGTCCCGATATTAACAAAATTAGCTGGATCGGGTATCGGATAATTAGGCCGATCCATGGAACCGATCCTTTCACTTTAATTTATTGGTGTGAGACTGAACTAAATGTGCAAATAAATGAATGACAAATGACAATTAAGTACATTTATATCTGTGTTATTTGTTATATTATATAAAGTAATATTTAAGTCAATCCTGATGCCTTAAGTCTCTCCCACATGGTGAGGTATACGGTTTATTAATGCAGCAATGGTATTGGATCAGTATCGGGTATCAACCGTTATGTAAAGTTTAGGTATCGGTATCGTTATCGGAACTGAAAAGGCCAGATCGGTCCATCCCTATCTATATCATAACTGTCTGCCTCATGAACCTTGTTCTCATTTTTGCCAATTTTTACTTTTTGACATTCACAGTGTGAATCTGGCGATAGATTGGTTCCTAAATTGACCATGGGTGCCTACGCTGTTGCACAGGACTGCACATAATGGCTCATGTGGAAATCTCCCTCCGTTCCCCACGTTTCACTGCTAACGTGCTTCCTCTCCTCCTCTTCTTCTTCAGGTCAAGTTGCCACCAATGATGGAGATCATCACAGCGGAGCAGCTGATGGAGTATCTGGGTGAGTCTCTCTCGGGCGGCCCTAATTTGTCAGTATATTGAGTGTATGGAGACGGTAAACAGTAGTTACCACCAACAGTAACGGTCATGGTTATGGCTATCGCAGTCGGATCGCAGGATGCGCAATGTCAAAAATCCGCCCGTTCTCATTTGTCATGACATATCTACCATTATAGGCACATTATATCTGCCCAGTATTGTTTACTTAATTTATATTATTAATATTATGACATATATTGGATATATTATTGGATGAATGACTGGTGGAATCTGGTGCAAATCCCTGTATTTTTAATATTGCGTAACCTCAAACGTATACCTCAAATTCAGGACGGTATTTTTAAGAAAACTACAGCATGTCCGATGTGTCAGATTTCTGTCCTGTGTCTTATCTACTTCATGGCCAGACAAGCTCATTGACCTATGTGCTATACAATAAGGCAGGTTGAGGTGCAACGTGCAGCCCCCAGCCCCCAGTCCCCAGTCCCCTGGACAGTAGAGACTGCAATAAAAGCAGGATAAACGTTTTAATATCCTTGATTTCAGAAGACAAACTGAATGAGCAGGTGTCCCAATACTTTTGTCTAAGTTAAATAATGTCCTATATGTTTTTATGATTACCGATATCATTTTTACTTTTTGACATAATGTGAATCTGGCAGTTGTTATTAACATCGTGTCCAAATTTCATGATGACTGGACCAATAGAAATGCTCCAAAATGACCTGGAATAATGTGTTCTTACATTGACTTCCATTGAAAGTTAAAGCGGTTTTTCCCTTCTCCTGTAAAGTTGGCATTTTGGACCACGACGATTCCCGTATTGACCCTAACTGGCCCTGTATTGCTGGCCGTTCTCCAGTTTACACAAGTGAATGAGATGACAACGTTGCTGACCTTTTCAGATGTTCTGAACTTAAACATCTGTAAGCATGTGGGCTATATTAAACACAGTCAGACACACCGGTTGAAAATGTCTGGATGTTCTAGAAATTGCCTGGAGGTTCTTTCACTAATTGCTAGTTTGTCCCCAGGGCCACAGTTCTGGCTCAAGGCTGTGCGGTTGTCAGTGCTTTTTTTGCGCTCCCTGCTGGGCCCTGTTCTGTATGTTCTGCTGCACAGCTGTACAGCACAGCTCTGCTTCAGCCGAACTGTCTGATGTTAGAAAGGCCCTATCAGCACCTCTGCTGCGGTGGAGGTAGCCGAGAGGCGAGTAGCATACGGCATAAAAATAGATGTAGAGTCTGTGTAGAGGTGGCATATTGGTACGGCTGGACTGTATTAGTCCAACCCTGTACACTATAATCAGCCATAACATTAAAACCACCAGTCTAATAGTGTGTAGATCCCCCTCGTGTCACCAAAACAGCTCTGAATCGTCGAGGCATGGACTCCACAAGACCTCTGAATTGTCCCCTGTGGTATCTGGCACCAAGACATTAGCAGCAGATCATCCTTTAAGTTCTGTAAGTTGTGAGGAGGGACCTTGGGTACCCATGTCTTCTTTAGGTAGGTACTCTTTTGGTAGGTACTGACCACTGCATATCCCAGGAACACCCCACAATACCTGCCTGATGTTTTGGAGATGTTCCCACTGTGACCCACTCGTCTAGCCATTACAAAGTGTCTCAGACTCTCACAATTTTTACTGCTTAATGCATTGCTGGTTCACTTGCCGTCTAATATGTATATTAATTAATGTTATTATCATAACTACATTAGCCTCCAGTGTAAAACTAAAGAACCAGCCTTCAGGCTCCAGCCATGTCTTGGCCGATCGACCAGACCACAGTTTGAGTAAATAGGGGTCCGAACTATCGCATTAAGTGGCCTGTGGTCAGGTGCTGACGGACAGCACCAGATCCGGGGAATGCCCAAGTGTCTTTCCCCCTCGCTCCCCCTAACTCCTTTTTCCACTCTGCCCTGCTGCCCCTATTTTACCCTCGTGGGCCCTGGCCCTGTGCCCAGTGTCGTAACACGGGGCAAGAGGATGAAGGGTGGGTGTCTTATTACAGCGTAGACTCGCATACAAAGCACAGAGAGGGCCTCCAGCGTCACTGTTGCTAAGCCGCCTGATCTATTCTGTTCCCGGCATGGCTCCCTCCGAGTTCCCATTAGGGTACTTAGCGTGCTGTTGCTTAAAGGAATACTCCAGTGCTCTTCAACCCTAGTCTCTGTGTGCTGCGCCTCTAGCATACGGACGATTACCATAGACGGTAAATGAACAGGAAACCCCTGTTATTATAGAAGCCAGTAGGCAGACGCTGAAGTGACTGCTTATTGACCTCCAGCAGTTTAAAAGGACACTTCTGCCGTTTTTCTGCACAATGTTTGTCATCTAGATCTGTAGCATATGGTCGAGTACGGTACCATAGACCCTAAAAGGACAGAAAACCCCTATTATTATAGAAGCCAATGGGCAGCAGCTGCTCATTGACTTCCATAGTAGGCTTGTTTGGAGCTGACTGGTTTTCTGTTCTCGGGGGAGAAGCAGTGGAAGATTATGTTGGGGCTGGGCGATAAGGTAAAAATATTAAACCACTATATTTAAAGACATTTTTATGATGTTTAATATTTATCCTGATGCGTGTGATTGCAGACAAATGCATCAGTAGCAGCAGATTCTTAGAAACTACTGCTGAAATGCTCTCCTATACTGAAAACAGTGATTTTACTTTTTTTTTTTTTTAATTATCCAATTTCATCCAATCAAACCAGACTAATTGATCTCTCTGTAATTAAATTGTTGATCAGTGTTCTTTAAGCACTGACCGTATCCTTGATATACTAAAAACAGCAGAAAATAAATACGATAAAATTCTCTTCATGTTGCCTACCCCATCTGCACTGTCCCATTAAACTAGCGTGGGCTTGTTCTTTCTCAATGACAATAAAGTTAAATTTGATTGGCTGTAATATGAACTGTAATTTGGAAAGCCATTGAAAGGATTGGTACCCAAGCGTATGCCCCAGAGACTATGTTGGACAAGATCGGGGGTCCTATTAAACAGCTGTAATGACGACTTATTGAAAGGCATTGAAAGTATCGGTGATCAGGGGTATGCTACAGAAGCTGATGACTGAGATTATCAGAAAGTCCCTTAAGTGATTGTAATGGAAACAAATAGAAAGGAATTGAAAGTACTGGTAAACCAGCGTACGCCTCAGATGGGGATGACCGAGATAATGTTGGGGCTGTCCTTTTAAAAGTCTGTAATGAGAACTCATGGAAAGGCATAGAGAGTATTGGTAACGGAGCGTATTCTACAGATGCAGACGACCCACAGAATGTAAAAACAAACAAACAAACAAACAAACAAACAAGACAAAATAAACAAGGCTAGAGTGTCCCTTTGGACAAAAATAGAATGGAAAGTCATGAAAAGACATTTAGAAAACTGGTGACCTAACGTATGCCAGAGAGGCAGATGAGCAGGAATTATGCTGGAAATAAAATTCTGGATTGTCTCTTTAAAAGGCTGTAACAGATACTCATGGAAAGATTTTGAAAGTACTGGTAACAAATGCTACAGATGCAGATAACCAGGATTATTGGAAAGGCTGTAATATAAACTATTGGAAAGGTATTGAAACTACAGGTCCCAATGACCAAGATTCTGTTGGAAAACACTGGATTGTCCCTTTAAACTACTCTAACGGAAGCTCATAGAAAGGCATTGAATGTATTGGTAATGGAGTGTATGCCATATAAGCCGGAGTGTCTCTTTAAATGCCTGTAATGGAAACTCATCACAGGCTTGAGAGAGAATTTGAGAGAATTGGTAATGGACCATATGCTGCAGATGTAGATGACCCAGATTATGCTAGGGGAAAAATGCTGGAGAGTCTCTTTAAACAGTTAGAATGGAAACGAATAGAATGGCATTGAAAGTATCGTGACCAGGGGTATGCTACAGAAGCTGATGGCTGAGATTATCTGAAAGTCCCTTTAGTGGCTGTAATGGAAACTAATGGAAAGGCATTGAAACTACAGGTGAAATGACCAAGATTCTGTTGGAAAACACTGGATTGTCCCTTTAAACTACTGTAAGGAAAGGCATTGTAAGTATGGGTAATGGAGTGTATGCCATAGAAGCAGATGACCAGGATGACTGAGATTGTTACAATATATATATATATATATATATATATATATATATATATATATATTAAAATTAAAAAGGCCAGAGAGTCTCTTTAAACGTCTGTAATGGAAACTCAGACTTTAAGAGAATTGGTAACAGACTGTATACTACAGATGCAGATGACTCATATTATGCTGGAAAAAATGCTGGAGAGTCTCTTTAAAAGGCTGTAATGGAAACTATTGGAAAGGTATTGAAACTACAGGTCCAGATGACCAAGATTCTGTTGGAATACACTGGATTGTCCCTTTAAACTACTCTAATGGAAGCTCATGGAAAGGCATTGAAAGTATGGGTAATGGAGTGTATGCCATAAGAGCAGATGACCAGGATGACTAAGATTATGTCAAATAAATAAATAAATAAAAAGTCTGGAGAGTCTCTTTAAACTGCTGTAATGGAAACTCATTAAAGACTTTGAGAGAATTGGTAATGAACCATATGCCACAGATGCAGACGACCCAGATTATGCTGAAAAAAATGCTGGAGAGTCTCTTTAAAGGGCTGTAATGGAAACTAATTAAAAGGCATTAAAACTACAGGTCCAAATGACAAAGATTCTGTTGGAAAACACTGTATTGTCCCTTTAAACTGTATGGGTACACTCCATTATGGGTATGACCAGGATGACTAAGATTATGTCAAATAAATAAATAAATAAATAAAAAGTATGGAGAGTCTCTTTAAACGGCTGTAACAGACTGTATACTACAGGTGCAGACGACCCAGATTATGCTGAAAAAAAGCTGGAGAGTCTCTTTAAAAGGCTGTGACTGAAACTAACAGAAAGGCCCTTTAAGTACCGCTAACCGAGCGCATGCCTCAGATGCAGACTGCCCAGGCTGCGTTGGAAAAGGCCGGAGAGTCTCTTTAAGCGGCTGTAATGGAAACTCATTGGTGTTGCTGTTACAAATGAGCAATATGAAGAACACCAGCTGCTGAGTTATGTGACGGCCCGCGAGTCCTGAACGAGGTCCAGATTAGTCATGCTGACACGGCCCAGAGAGGGAGCGAGCGAGGTGTGTTGATACTCGTCGGATGTTGTGCACTAAGGCTCTAAACAGGTGGTGTAACAGTGAGTAGAAATGCTCTGCGTTCAGATCGCAGCTAAAACGAGAGACGGGGTAGTAAGAAAGCAGTCAACACCTCCACTCCCACACAGCACCATCTCACACATCCCATCACGTTCTGTTCTACACAGTGTGGCCAAATGTTTGTGGACGCCCCTTGCATTCAGCTACTTTAAGTTGCACTATTTGAATGTGGAGGTTGAATTTCGTCCATCGCCGCAAACTGATGAGGCTGAAAAAAGCAATGCTGCGCTACAGGATATGACATAACATGACGAATATCAAATTAAACTGTAGTTTTAAGCTGAAAAAGGTCATTTTAATGCCCTTAACTATAGGTATTTTCCTTCTCCTGCAGTGTGTCCTGTGTTCTTCTCCAGGCTAGGCTGTGTGACAGCAGCAGTATTCTGATGACTCGGGGGATATGTAAGCTTTCTGGGCGTTTAGAAACATGTCTTTACAGTATGTAGCTTAAAAGCAAATCCATGCACAGGACTAAATTATGCATAGGTTGCTGAAGGCGTGGCTTTTCCAGCATGTACTCTTAAGGTGTCAGTTACAGCAGCCGGGAGTTCTGCAGTCACGTCTTCAGTGGAGATGAATACAGCTCTGGAGCTCCATCACTCCAGACTAGAGAACACCGCTCCACTGCAGCACAGCTCAATGCTGGGAGCTATATCCCCCCTCTAGCCCACACTTACCATTGGGCCCAGTGACCTTATGTACATATCGCTTGTGTAGTAGGGATGTTCTGATTCCAATCCAGGCATATTTTAATGGATCAGGTACCTGCTACTTTAATCCTGATCCAGTTCCAGTTCTTTATTTTAATCACGGCGTTCAGAGCGCCATCTGGTGGACGTTCTCAGAAGGTAAATAAAGGAGTTGAGGTTCTGCAGTGTGGAGCTATTTTACAGTGGAACCTGAAAACAGACCAAAATATCT
>NC_132902.1:23902493-23937493 GCF_030463535.1 Salminus brasiliensis
TTTAGGTTTAGAGTTAGTTATAGCTGTGGTTAGGTGTAGGGTTTAGGTTTAGAGTTAGTATAGCTGTGGTTAGGTTTAGGGTTAAGGTTTAGAGTTAGTATAGCTGTGGTTAGGTGTAGGGTTAAGGTTTAGAGTTAGTATAGCTGTGGTTAGGTTTAGGGTTAAGGTTTAGAGTTAGTATAGCTGTGGTTAGGTGTAGGGTTAAGGTTTAGAGTTAGTATAGCTGTGGTTAGGTGTAGGGTTAAGGTTTAGAGTTAGTATAGCTGTGGTTAGGTTTAGGGTTTAGGTTTAGAGTTAGTATAGCTGTGGTTAGGTGTAGGGTTAAGGTTTAGAGTTAGTATAGCTGTGGTTAGGTGTAGGGTTTAGGTTTAGAGTTAGTATAGCTGTGGTTAGGTTTAGGGTTAAGGTTTAGAGTTAGTATAGCTGTGGTTAGGTGTAGGGTTTAGGTTTAGAGTTAGTATAGCTGTGGTTAGGTTTAGGGTTAAGGTTTAGAGTTAGTATAGCTGTGGTTAGGTGTAGGGTTTAGGTTTAGAGTTAGTATAGCTGTGGTTAGGTTTAGGGTTAGGTTTAGGGTTAGTATAGCTGTGGTTAGGTGTAGGGTTTAGGTTTAGGGTTAGTATAGCTGTGGTTAGGTTTAGGGTTTACGGTTAGGGTTGGTGTGGTTATGGTTAGGGTTAAGGTGGTGTTAGGTTTAGGGCTAGAATGGTTGAGTTTAGGTCCAAGGATAAGTTTAGATTAAAGGAAGGGTGAGGTTTAGTGTTAGTATGATAGTGGTTAGGCTTAGGTTTAAGACTGGAGTTACTGGGGTTAAGGTTGGGGTTAGGTTTAGGGTTGGGATTAGTGTTAGTATGGTTGTAGATAGGATTTGGGTTAGGTTTAGGGTTAGTATGGTTGTGGATGGGATTAGGATTAAATTCAGGTTTAGGGATAGTATGGTTATGGATGGGATTAGGATTAAATTCAGGTTTAGGGTTAGTATGGTTATGGATGGGATTAGGATTAAATTCAGGTTTAGGGTTAGTATGGTTATGGATGGGATTAGGATTAAATTCAGGTTTAGGGTTAGTATGGTTATGGATGGGATTAGGATTAAGTTCAGGTTTAGGGTTAGTATGGTTATGGATGGGATTAGGATTAAGTTCAGGTTTAGGGTTAGTATGGTTATGGATGGGATTAGGCCTAAATTCAGGTTTAGGGATAGTATGGTTATGGATGGGATTAGGGTTAAGGTTTAGGGTTAAGATTAGCTTGGCTACAATAATACAAAAAAAATTGATAGTGGACCTTATTAATACTGTATAGTAAATCTCTGTGTGTGTGTGTGTGTGTGTGTGTGTGTGTGTGTGTTGTTTCTTGTGAAGCGTCTCCGCTCTCACTTCTAAACACTTGGGTCTATTTTTGAACGTGGGCATGAAAGAGTGAAGATGCTTGGATTAAAATAGCAGTGTCTCTGGTGTGTGTGTGTGTGTGTGTGTGTGTGTGTGTGTGTGTGTGTGTGAGAGAGAGAGAGTAGGTGGAGGCTGGCTTTGCTTCGTCAGTGCTGGTTCTTCTGTGCTGTTCTAGTGAGCTGACTCCAGCCTCTCTGCCCAGCATTAGTCTATAACAGTCATCCAGTCTGGTCCGAAATCGCCCCAAAATATTAGATGCACATTATGTCATACACTATGTGGACAAAAGTATTGGGACACCTGCTCATTGTTTATTGTTTCTTCTGAAATCAAGGCTATTAAAAAGAGCGGATCCTGCTTCTGTTGGAGTAACTGTCTCTACTGACCAGAGAAGAAGAGGTTTTCTACTATTTTGGAGGAGCACTGCTGTGAGGATTTGATTGCATTCAGCGACAAAAGCGTTAGTGAGGTCAGGTTCTAATCCATCAGTACGGACAACACGGTACCTCCACTGCTCCACAGCTCAATGCTGGGGGCTTTATACCCCTCTAGCCCACACCTGGACACTTAAAGTAGCTGAATGAGTTTGTCAGAAGGGGTGTCCACAAATATTTGGACATAAAGTGTTGCAGAAACACACAATCAGTATCAGACCAAGGACTGATTTCAGTCATTATCATCCTCATTGTATCGCGCTGGTCTGTTCAGGACGGTCGTCTGTCCTGCTCCGCTGACTCATCCCAGTGTGGCCATCTGCTTTACTCTCTCCAGTGTAACAAACCTCATTTCTCCGGGTTCCGCTGTTTGGGTTCTGCTGTGAACGCCTCGCTTTGTTTCTCTGTGCTGATCAAGTTTTTGAAGCTTGAAGAGGGAGAGGGGTTTTTATTAGTCCTGATTTTAGGCTCATTAGATCCCTGCTTCAATAACGGCTTTTGTTTGTCCCTGGCTGCAGTGGGTTATGACCATGTGTGTGTTTAGACTGTGGGAAAGCCCAGAATGGAGAGAGAGAGAGAGAGAGAGAGAGAGAGGGACGCGTGACTAGGAGATGAAGGACCTGCTAGTTCATTGAGAGGCAGTCTGAATCCACAAAGCGTCTGTGTGCTCAGCCATGTTTGCTAAACTCAAATACGGCTGCCTTCTGAGTACCGCTCAGATTTACACTGAAAGGTGGAGTCCTGCTTGTCGAACACTGTAATTCTTGTAGGATAAGTAGGGGAGTTGTTAGGGGTATTGTGAACACACACACACACACACACACACACACACACACACACACACACACTACTGATCAACTACTGTTCTAGTGTACAGTTCTTAATGCCACACACAGTACAAGGAGGGCAGTGGGTCTATCAGAACACCCACAGAAACTCATCTGGACCTGTGATTGGTTTGAGGACTAATTTGCATGTTGTAGCTTTTTGCATAATATTTATGTATTTATATTTCTTTTTGTATTTGTTTAATTATTTGAAAAGAAATAAATATTTAATATGTAAATATATATATATATATATATATATATATATATATATATATATATATATATATATATATATATATATTTTTTAATATATCAGAGTCCACTGTGTCAGTACATCTCAGTTAGTGCCTCCAATCCTGTAAATAAAACTTTTTTATGATAAATAATAAATATATTTATAATAAAAACTACAAATGTTTTTAAAAAGATGAAAGAAATAATATATATGTGTTAGATTTGAATGTTTTTAATATTTTTATTATTATTTTTATATATTTTTATTTTATTATTATTTTATTTTATTAATTTTTAACATTAGTGTTCTTTTTATTAGGTTTTTATATGAAACAAAACAGAAATAATCCAAAATCTAGTCGGAGTAAAATCACAACTTTAATATTCACTAATCACTGAAATATGAATCTAGTAGGGGGAGTCCGCAGTGGAGCAGGAAGAGTGGTCCAGCAGGAATATTAGGACAAAGGCAGGCCACACACATACACACACACACACACACACGCATACAAACACAGGGTGTGGGTGGGTGCCGGGCACTGGGCCAGGCTGGAGCAGGCCTGAATGGGGCCAGTAGGAGGACGGGTTTTGGGTGAGCTGTCGACCTTGACGCACCTCCGGCCCCCAGTGCCCACGCTGGGCCAGCGCTGGGCCAATACTGGGCCTCTCTGCCTGGCACCCACTGGAACAGGTCGTGCTGTACTGAATCAGCCGGGAGCGAGTTCCGGTAGTCCAGTGACTCAGATTACACCACAGCACGACTGAGCAGTTTGGCCAAGGTGTCTAAATATACGTCCGTTTACTCGGAGTGTTGGAGTGCGCTGAAGCTTCCGGGTGGAGGGATCTGGAGATACTGCTACGTACAGGGCTGTGGGACGGGTTACTCCGGCCATTTGTTGCTTGTATATTTAGTGTATTTTTACAAATAAGGATGAATTGAATCCTTATTGTTTATTAAGCACTAACAGTCTCCTCCATGTGCTTAGAAAAGCTTATCAAAATGTATCACGATACAATAAAATTTCGTCATATTGCCCAGCTCTAGTAGGGCGTCAGTAAGCTTGATGGTATCGGTGCTTTCTACTGCAGATACCGATTCTGTGTGTAAGCGGCAATATCGCCGACTATACAGATATCAGCATTGGTGCAACGTTATCAACATACTGTACAATACATGAACATTCTATCATCAGCCTGATACAGTGTGTGTGTGTGTGTGTGTGTGTGTGTGTGTGAGCGAGAGAGAGAAAGAGAGAGAGAGACTCTCTCTGACATTCAAGTGATAGTTTAGAGTCAGTTTCACCCTCGTTTACACAAAGTGTCTCTCTCTCTCTCTCTCTCTCTCTGTGTGTCTCTCTCTCTCTCTCTCTCTCTCTCTCTCTCTCTCTCTCTGTGTCTCTCTCTCTCTGTGTAGAATATGAGTGATGCGATGGCGGTCCTCCACAAGCTGCAGACGGGTCTGGACGTGAATGTGAAGTTCACGGGGGTCCGAGTGTTTGAATACACTCCGGAGTGTATCGTCTTCGACCTGCTGGACATCCCGCTCTACCACGGCTGGCTGGTTGACCCACAGGTGCGGAAACACACCCTCTAACTGGAACACTATCTCTCTCTCTCTCACACACACACACATACACACACACACACACACACACACACAGGCACTGCAGCAGAACCACAACAGAAGACCTCAGAGCTGAAGTAAAATAAATAGCAGCATGAAATCATCTGAACACACACACACTCACACACACACTCACACACACACCACACTCACTCTCCCACACACACACACACACACACACTCACACACACACACACACACACTCACTCTCCCACACACACACACACTGCTGCAGGCACTTTACGGAAAGCATGATGTTCATGTTTTTGTTATTGTTGTTTTTTCTCCCTGTCGAGTTTCTGACCACATGGCGAGTCCAGCAGCACTTTCTCTTCCCTCTCAAGCAAAATACACTTGTCCAAATGTTTGTGGACACCCTTTCTAATGCATTCAGCTACTTTAAGTTGCTGACACAGATGTGCAAATGCACACACACACAGCTTGTCTAGACCCTGTAGAGAAGTAGTACTGCCAATAGAATAGGACTCTCTGGAGCAGATCAACATGAACCTATTGGCACCAGGCCAGCTAATGGTATAATTGGTGTATATATGGTATATAAGTAGACGAGTATACGACCCCAGCATTGAGCTGTGGAGCAGTGGCAGAACTGTGTTCTGTGGAATGCAATCAGATCAAAAGCAGGAGCTCTTTCAACTCTCTTTTTAATACCCTTGATTTCAGAAGATGAATGAGCAGGTGTCCCAATACTTTTGTCCATACAGTGTATGTAGAGTTGCTCAAGTGTTTTTTCTTCTCTGTTTGTTAGTCTGATCTAATCATCTGTCAATCATGTCGGCCTCTCTCCCTCTCTCTCTTTCTCTCCCCCTCTCTCTCTCCCCCTCTCTCCCCCCCCCCCCCTCTCTCCCTCTCTCTCTCTCTCTCTCTCTCTCCCCCCCCCCCCCCCCCCTCTCTCTCTCTCTCTCTCTCTCTGTAGATGGCTGATATAGTGAAGGCGGTGGGGAACTGCAGTTATAATCAGCTGGTTGAGAAGATAATCAGCTATAAGCAGTCAGAGAGCAGCGAGCTGGCTGGAGAAGGTGTGTGCAGTTCTTCATCCCACCATCGTTCCCACTCTTCCTCTTTTCCCATTTTTCCTCTCTGCCCTATTTCTCCGCCCGCCCCCCCCCCCCCCCCCTCTCTCTCTCTCTCTCCCTCTCTCCTCTTTTGTTTATGTGTATAAATATATATCTTTAATATATATATATGTGTGTGTGTGTGGTCCTCTTATTCCCTTCCGGCTGAGTGTGTGCAGCTCTCACACTCCACATGTAGCTCTTGTATGAGTGAGTGTGAGAGAGAGAGAGAGATGTGAGGGGGGTGGAGGTAAGGGTGAGACCCACCCTCTCACTCTCTTACTCTCTCTCTCACTCTCTAACTCTCTCTCTCTCTCTCACTTACTCGCTCTCTCTCTCACTTACTCGCTCTCTAACGCTCTCATTCTAAGTGACAAAAAACAAGAGAGAGAGGGAATGAGACAAAGAGCGAGCGTGGGGCGAGCGAGCGAGTAAGCGAGCGAGTGAGAGATGTATTTCTGTATTGTTTTTTTCCTCGGGCTGAATTTTTTGTGGCTCTTGTTGCATCATAAATAAATAACAGCATGTGAAGGACACACACACATACACACACACACGCACACACATACACACATGTTCTTTCTGTTTCTGTAGCTTTACTGACTACGTATGTGTCAGTGTTTCCAGCCTAACCCTCCTTGTGTGTATAATCTTACTGATCAGCTGAAGGGTCATAAGTCCTCAGTGGTTAAGTACAGTACAGTGCAATGAATGTGTGTGTGTGTGTGTGTGTGTGTGTGTGTGTGTGTGTGTAGCAGGTAGTAACAGGTTATTAAACCCACTGATGGATGTTTGCAGTAGGACAGCTTGTACCACCACCGAGCGGGTGGGTAGTATTTGGGTGGTGGGTTAGCAGTCACCACCAGCGCAACACACACTACTAACACACACTCGCCATCACCATGTCAGTCAGTGTCACTACAGTCCGTGCTGAGAATGCTGACCCACCACCCAAATACTACCTACGTACCTGCTCTGTGGTAGTCCGCCCTGTGGGGTCCTGAGCACTGAAGATCAAACAGGGTGAGAGGGGGCGGATAACAGAGTAGATGGACAAACAAGCAGGTGGTGTTAATGAAGTGGCTGGTTGGCGTATATACACTTAGCATCCCTCCAAGTTAGGAGAGTTACCATTTTGGGGATGTAATGTTACCTGGGTTGTGTGTGTGTGTGTGTGTGTGTGTGTGTGTGTGTGTGTGTGTGTGTGTGTGTGTCTCTCTCTCTTAGGGTTTGTAGCAGAGCAGTTCCTCAACAGTACGGCCACCCAGCTGACCTATCACGGCCTGTGTGAGCTCACCTCCACCGTGCAGGAGGGGGAGCTGTGTGTGTTCTTCAGAAACAACCACTTCAGCACCATGACCAAATTCAAGGTACACACACGCGCTACATGTCCAAAAGTTTGTAGACACCCGATCATCCAGTGTTTTTAATAGGGAGTTTGTTGCAATCGGATTCTCTTCACCTGTCAGTGGTTTTAATGTTATGGCTGATGAGTGTAAATAGTGTGTTTTAAAGGGTTCAGTGGAGGAATGCTGTGCAGTTGTGCCATCTAGTGGCCACAAGCATGCATGTACAGGTTCTTGCAACCAGTAAGACCATTAACAGAGGTCTTCTTTTTAAATGTTTTACATGCCCAGCTCCACTACTGAAAGGCTGTTGGACTGCTTTGCTGTGTGTGTGTGTGTTTCAGGATGCAGAGTGTGTGGACATGATGTTCACATGGGTCAGGTAGAATACAGGGTGATGCAGGGTATTTTCCAGTGCAGTCTATTGTAAACAGTACAGCTACTTGCACCCACAGCTGAGCTTTTAGGATCTCCACTGAGGGGCTATAAAGCCCCCTATAATGATGGGAGCTGTGGAGCTGTATTCTGAGGAGTGACGGAGCTCCATCCAGATCCAGTACCTTTGGGATGGGTTGGAGTGGCATTTGAGATTTGGAACATAATCATCCAGCATCCAACAGTGTAAACTCCCTATCAGTGCAAAAGACTCATATCTCCAAAATATCTACAAAGATTTTATTCCATGTCATTTTGGAGCATTTCTATTGGTCCGTTCATCATGAGATTCTGATACAGTATGAAAATATGATGTGTATATTCAGTATTGTGATAGACTACTAGAAAAGGGGTTATTTCAAGGCTCTTTAGCAGGGGCTCAGGGAGGTAATGGCTTCCACTATGATCTGAGGGTCGCTGGTCTGGGTCGATGGCACCTCCTCACCACATCACACCTAGCGTCTGTTACCTGTTGTATCGGAGCTGGCGAGCCAGGCTTTCTGCCAAGCACCCTGGCTCCCTAGTGATGCTACATCAGCGGCTTCACGTGTGTCGGAGACGTGCTGTCGGCTTTCCAAATATAGTTATTCTGCCCCTGCAAACGTAGGATCCTCAGGTGTGCGCTCTCTCTCTCTCTCTCTCTCTCTCTCTCTCTCTCGCATTCTCTCTCTCTCTCTCTCTCTCTCTCGCACTCTCTCTCTCTCTCTCTCTCTCTCTCTCTCTCTCTGTCTTCGCGGCAGGGCCAGCTCTACCTGCTGGTGACAGATCAGGGTTTCCTGACGGAGGAGAAGGTGGTGTGGGAGAGTTTGCATAACGTTGACGGAGACGGGAACTTCTGCGACTCAGAGTTTCGGCTGAGGCCGCCGTCCGACCCGGAGAGCGTGTACCGTGGACAGCAGGATCAGATCGACCAGGTCAGAACCACCATCGACTACAACCCATAGCAGTGGTGCCCAGCTCTGGTGCTGGAGTCCAGAATATGCCTCACACAGAGTCTAGGGTGTTGCCTGTAGCCTGCACAAGTGGCCAGTGTCGCTCTGCAGCCAAAACCCTAGTCTGGTGAGGCGGGGTTCGTTATGCCAGTATGTTGACAGCCAATCAGAACAGAGGTGATTTACATATATGTCAGTCTTAAAGGTACAGTAACAAAAACAGCCTGTTTAATTGTACAGGATAAATAAAGGTCTGAATAAATGAACTCTTAACACTGTACCTGGGTCAGCGGGGAAGTACGACTGCGTGTACGGCTGAAGCTGCCGTGTGTTGTGTGTGTTCGTGCCTGCTGAGCACAGCAGAGCAGCTGAGAGGGGAAAGCTGCTTTAATAATTCATGCTAAAAGCTTCACTTCTCCCCTCTTTCCCTCCATCCATCCCCGTCCCCATCCTCCATCTCTGAGGGTTTACATACATGAAAGTCACGCTGTAGAGCGAAAGCAACACGCGTGATGCCTTTCACACTCACACTGCTGTGATTTCCAGCATATACATCTCTCTCCCTCTCTCTCCCACACTTCATCTCTCTCCCTCCCTCTCTCTCGCCACTTCTTGCAAATATTGAATAATGGATGATATTTTGCTGTGCTTTGAAGGCCGCTGGGTGTGTTTTAGGTTCAGGGCTGTTGGCCATGGCAACAGCAGAGGACGCTACAGTCAACCATTGACATTTAATTTTGTTCACAAATATTTACATTTCATAATCACATGAACCTGATCTGATCACTCTACTCTGATCTACTTCTCTTTATTATACTATATTACATCATAATAGACTGTTGCATTACACAATACAGCATAATACTTTACACTGCATTACGCTGTACTGCATCATAATACATTACATCATACTGTATTACATCATAATGTATTATATCATAATCATAATATTAAACACTGTAGTTCATCATAATGTATTATATCATAATCATAATATTAAACACTGTAGTTCATCATAATGTATTATACAACATTGCATCATAATGCATTACATCATAATACATGTACTGTATTAAATCATAATGTATTATACTGTTACATAATGTTACAGTATACTACATCATAATACATTACATCATAATACACCATCATTGGATTGCATCATACTGTATTCCATCATAATGTATTATATAATATATTCATCAGAATTTATTATTCTGTATTATATCATATTACACTGTACTACATCATAATGTATTATATCATAATGTATTATACTATACTACATCATAAAACATACTGTACTACATCATAATGTATTACATCATAATATTACACTGTACTACATCATAATGTATTACATCATAATATTACACTGTGCTACATCATAATGTATTATACTGCACTATGTCATATTAGATCTAATGCATGATATTAATGAATAGATGTTACATTACATGCATCAACATACGTTATACTAATACACTGTCATATAACATCATACTCCACTGTAGTGCTACATCATAATACATGGTTGTAACTGATGTGTCTCCTGTTTCCTAGCTGCTGCTGACTCTGGATGATCAGTGATATATAAACCTGATATTCAGAGACTTTTATGTTATCTGTCTCAAAATTCACTCTTTCACACAATTTGAGATCAGAAAATATCTGAAAATGTCTGTTATTTCATTTCAGACCTCTGAAGACCAGGTTGAAAAGAGTCACTGTGTTTAATAAACGAACTCTGAATAGTTTGCCGAGCACACAGTGACCAGACTGTGATGAATCTGAGGTTATTAAACAGATCATAGGTATTAAAAGATGGAAACTCATTACGGTCACAAGGCCATGTGCTGGATGTTCCTCCAGTCTGCCAGCACATAGCGAAATGATCCAACCTGAGAAGATGATGTTTACAAAAAAAAGTTAATAAATACATTTAGGCACTGGGACACTGGGACACTGGGACACTGTCCAGAGTCATGTGACTACAGCCTGTGTTACCACAGAGCTACGCTTTCTTTTCCTCCCAGTACCTTGGCTTTTTCTACCCCAGTGTTTCTACAGCATGATGTAACACTTGTTAGAGCTCCCTCTTCAGACCTGTTGTGTAAGCTCAGAGCGGAGTGTGTTACTGATGCTGATGTGTCTGTACGTCTCTCTGGGCCTAATGATAATTCACACAGGCCTGAACAGTTGTTTAATTGTGCATGTATATATATACAGTATGTGTGTGTGTGTGTTGTAGGACTACCTGATGGCACTGTCGCTACAGCAGGAGCAGCAGGCTTCGGAGCTGGGCTGGGAGCAGCTCCCTGAGGGGATCAGTGATTTGGAGCTGGCCAAGAAGCTGCAGGAGGAGGAGGACCGCAGGGCTTCACAGTTCTACCAGGAGCAGGAGCAGGAGCAGGCTCAAGCAGCCGCCGCAGCTGCTGCAGCTGCACAGGCCCAGGCACAGGTACAGATCAGCACAGAGATTCATTTGGCTGTATAAACACCAGGTACATTTATAGACGCTACAAGCATGGTCCCTGATGGCAGCGGTTCCCCACCCTGGTCCTGGAAGACCCCCTTCCCCTTCAGTAAGGGCTTCTTAAAGAGCTGATTAGCTGGGCCAGGTGTGTTGGAAGCAGGGTACGCACTAAAATGAGCAGGGCAGGGTGTCCTCCAGAACCAAAGTTTGGGAACCACTGTTCTATAGCATCTAGAAGCTCCTTAATGACACTTTCTCCGTCCGTCCTGCAGGGCCAGCAGCAGGCAGCAGGGGCCGCTCAGGCCGACGGAGCATCCGGAGGATCGGCAGCAGTGCCGGCCGGCGCCTCGGCCGGGGGAACAGCTGCCTCCCCGAGCCCAGGCAAGCAGCCCTCCACGGCGGAGCGCAAAGCCAAGAAAGAGGCCAAGGACAAAGATAAATGCATCCTGTTGTAACAGCGGCGGAGCTGCTCACTGTCTCTGGTGATCCATACAAACGAGAGGAGCGACATTTCACAACTGACTCAGTCCGGTATGACCAGAACGTGGAGCGCGAGAGAGAGAGAGGTGGATGACAGAAGAGGAGGATGCGCTGTTCCTAAGCCACCGGTGCCTGACTTTCTCTGCCCTCCGTGCTCTGAACACACACACACAGAAGAGCAGCTGAGGGCGGCTGGGTGAAAGAAACACTCGCTCTGCGTCTTTCCCACAGCTGGCCGACCTTCTTCCACACAGTGCTGCTGCAGAGTGCTGTGGGGTGACCTCAAGCTCTGGAAGGGTTGATTTTATAGCAAAAGCAGAAATATATAGAAACACTACCAGAGGGGAGATACAAGATAATGGCACCTATTTTATTTCTTCTTCTTTTTTTTCGTTGTTTATAAGCTGTTTTATACCGACACGCATTTACACTCACTCACAGGCAGAGAGGCTGAGATGCTTTATTGGTTTACTGGTTTACTGGTTCACTCGGCATGGACAGGGAGCAGGTTTTGGGCTGTTCTGGGTCTGAATCTGATCTCCACAGCGTTCTAGACGCCTTTAGAAACAGCAGGACAGTTGCCGTACGCACCAAGTCGGCGCACCATGAGATACAGGTGAAGATGGCTCAGATACACTATATGTCCATAAGTTTGTAGACATTTCCTCTAAACTTAAGTAAGCCGGCAGTTTGTCCATCATCTGCTGCAGTACCAGCCTCTTCTGAAGAGGATTTGATTGCGTTCAGCCACAAGTAAGAGCATCAGTGAGGTCAGGTGCTGATGTTGTTGGGTGATGAGATTCACAAACGCCACTCCACCTCATCCAAAAGTATTGGATGGATGGATGAAGCTCCGTCACGCCAGATGACGCAGTTCCCCAGCTGTAATGCTGAAGGGCTTTCACCCCTCTGAGCTGGGACGGGCGTCGGGCACTATATGTCCGTAAGTTTGTAGACATTTCTTCTGGATTCAAGGGTTAAAGCAGGGAGTTCATCATGTCCATCATTTGCTGCAGTAACAGCCTCTGCTATTCTGAAAGGGCTTTACAATAGGTGTTGCAGCTTTGATGCAGTTTGATGGCATTCAGCCACAAATAAGAGCATCAGTAAGGTCAGGGACTGATGAGGTTGGATGGTTAGGTTCACAAGCACCATTTCAACCCATCCCAGGGTTGGATGGATGGAGCTCCATCACTCCAGAGAATGCAGTTCCACTAGATTTTTACACTAGATGTTGGAACATTGCTGTGAGGAGAATTTGATGGCATTCATCCACAAATAAGTGTACAATTGAGGTCAGCTACTGATGTTTGATGTTTTAGGTGTTTTCACAAACACCATTTAAACTCATCCCAGAGGTGTTGGGTGGATGGAGCTCCATCACTCCAGAGAGCACAGATCCACTGCTCCACAGCCCAATCCCACTAGCTGGCACTGATGTTGGGGACACTGATGTGTGGATGCTCCATAGAATCCCATTTTATTGGCAATGGGTTTCAAAGCTTGGAGAAGCTGCATTGACTGATTAGAAGGGGTGTCTGGATACTTTTGGACATATTAAGTTAGAAAGGGATTATTGCCAATGGGGAATTTGAATTTTAACTGAAATTCCTTTTACAGCCTCAGTCCAGGTCTGATTGCCTTACAGCGTTACCAGACCGCACGGTGATGTAGTGCGACTTAGGCAGGCGTTTTCCTTTTAGCCAATCATCTTCTGCTCTGACGCCGAGCGGCAGACCGTTTCACACTCGAGTCGTTCTCCAACACCACATTTCTTTAAATCTGAAACCATCAGATTACGATGTTAATAAGCCGCCGTTGCCCGACGCTAGACTCCCCCTGCCCTCAAAACTTGATCATTTAATATGTGTAACACACATTTGGTGTTATTTTGGGTTGGATTGTAATGTAGAGCTTTATGGTTTGAGTATTTTTTTTCTTTATCTGTTCGTGCCACCGTGCTTCTGCCTTTTTCTGTTCACTCGAATTGTACTCTGTGTGTAAATACATGTACCCTACAGTACACACGCTCGAGCGAAATTCACCCCTGCATCCGCATCTGTGCTACTGCCTTCTCCTGAGAAACAGACCCTTTGTTTTCTATCTATACATTCCAGCAGAATGCCTTGAGTCGAGCATTGTATCGAGGCTCAGACCCACACGCGCTCCGATGCTGGGACGCTTCCTCTCTGCAGGAGGAGGCTGTGTGTTCGTGTGAAAATCTGGTTTGTGCTCTAATTACTGCAAAATTCGGATCACTCCAACACTTGGAGTGTGTGTATGTATGTGTGTATGCGTGAGTGAGTGAGTGTGTGTGTTTAACACACAGCAGAAGGGCTGGTTCCCAGTCCCAGTCTTGCGGACATCGGGCTCTGTACGGCTGCTCAGACGCACCCGTTTCAACTCCCTGTGCTTTTACCAGCAGTGGAGGATCCCTGCGCCTAGGGTAGTCCTCCTGCAGTCAGTTTGATCTGTCTGCTGAACATCACGGGATGCTCGATGATGATGATCATCATCTGATGTGTTGTAACTGGTGTGTTACAAAAACATCCAGCGCTTATTTTTCCCCTAGACTGGGACCTGGAACCACTGCCGTAGAGTGATGTACCTACTTGACGTGGGCTGGAGTTGTCTTATAGGGGCCCCCAGCGGCCAAAAACTCTCTGTATATAAATACGCCTTACAACATTTACAATAACTTTTATACAAGGAAAAAAAAAGACGTAGACGTGCGAGATATGAGACTGAGACAATCTGTAGACTTTACCATAGACAGAACCACTCAGGCCTTCCAAGAAGGACTATATCCTTGAGTGTCTTGCTGATAGTATAAGCTGCCTTGGTAAAGGGTGAGGGTAACCACGGTAATACACAGGGTCTGAATTCGGGAAGAAAGTCCATCCCTCAAACCGAGGATTCACTAAAAGGGAGTACAGATGAGATCCAGCATTGATGGAGTCGTTGAAGCATACTTTCTGCCTCACCACATTAGCTTTAGTCCTACACACCAGGTGTGTTAACAAGCACCGAACCTGGTCAGCCATATGCAGCGATGGCTTGACCGTTTATCTATGACTCTGCGTAAGGTCTGGCAGACGCACGAGAGACGATGTGAGGGAAACCAGAGCTTTCTGCCCACCTGACTGATCTGACCTGGAAGCAATCGAACACTACAGAAGCTGCGTCCACTACGTCGTCCAACTTTGTGATATTAGGGTTTATTTATGTCATATTGCTGAAGCCTGCATTTCTCACACACGGTTTTTTGGGTGAATATGGACATTCCTTAGTGCTGTGATGGTAAATGTGGGATTATTTGATGGGGAATTCTAACACTTTTTAACATTCCTGCACAATTTCATAGTCAGGATGTAAACTGAGTGATTTAGAGTTTTGGTTTGGTGTGAAATTGTCAGCTGGGATTTCTAGGAGCTAGGATATAAGCATTTTATTTAGTCCCCAAAGCCACCAGGGAAGTATCACTTTTCTATGTTAAGGTTGTTGTTGGTGGTGGTCAAACAGTGGTCAATCTCAAGTTAAAAATCCTTTTAGAATTATTTCGCTGTCCTATCCTAAATACACTAAATTGACAAAAGTATTGGGACACCAAATCAATCCTTGTCTATTCTGAAATCAAAGGTATTAAAAAAATAAGAGAGTTTATACTGTTTGTTGGAGTGCACTGCTCTTCCACTGCTCCACAGCGCAAAACTTGGGGGCTTTATACCCCTCTAGCCCACGCCTGGCATTAGGCTCATCAATGTCTATCCTCTCCAGAGTCCTATTCTATTGGCAGTACTTCTCTACAGGGACTACACAAGCACAAGTGTGTGTGTATGTGTGCGTATTTACAAATGTAGCTGCTTAAATCTATTAGAAGGGGTGTCCACAAACCTTTGTGAGAGATTTGTATGTAATGATGATGCTTAAATAGTGGCAAATCTGAAAATCGCTTCAGGCTGTAGCAGATGACTCTTCAGACCTCTGCTTCCACCAAACCCTCTGAACTCTGAATTTGGAGTGTTTACATCCTAACTGTCGAATTATGTAGAAATTTTGAAAATTTCAATGCAATTCCTAGATTACGCCCCCAAGTGAAAGCCAGTCCTAAGCCCGGTCTCTTCAGTGGAGGCTCTGTATAGAGTACTAGACTTTCCCAGCACACACATACACTGCATTTTGCTGCCAGTTGTCCATTAGCTCGCCATTTGCATTGATCACCAACCTCTCCAAAACAGTCCTTTTTGTTACTTGTGCTCTAGCTTGAACCTTTGCTCCTGAATTGTATTCATTACAGATCTATTTTGTGTGGAATGTCACCTGAGCATATTGGTAGGTGGTGTGAGTTGGCTGAACACTGTAACATAAGGGTGTCCTAGACTGTTTGAGTCATTGTAATAGGTTCTGCACTGTTATATGGATGGAATGCACTACTAAGGAGCAAAAATACCTCATTTTCTACACAATTAGACGTGCCAGAGTGACCGTGTTTGGATACCCCCGGAGGAAAAAGCGGATTCACGGAATAACCAGGATGTAACCATCACTTTTATGAACACCATGAGATTTACAGGGCTAAAGTGAAAACAGTAACAGGAATAAAGACCAGAACACACACTACTGTTGGTCAGATTGCTGCCACTAAGCTGTAGTCTTGTTTATTTTTTTTTGTTTACTTGTTTGTTTGTTGGTCCCCTGCTTAGCTTTGATGATGTAAATGTATTGTCACGTGTATCTCACTGACCTAACGGCTCTGAGGAAAACCGCAGACAAAGGAATCTCAGTGCCAACACACACAGGCTGCATCCGAATAGCTGAGCAGAGGCTCCTTCCCTACATTTCGGTTGCCTGATCTGGGCGCCACATGGATCCACTTGCTGTAGACAGCTCTGCCAAGATATTCAGTGCAGTCATGAGTTACAGATCAGGCAGATTTAAGGAAAAGCAGAAGGACATTTTCTTCAACTATTTGGACACATCAGTCAGAAAAGGGATGCGCTGTGCTTGGGCCTCTGCTGCTGTTTAAGCCTAAGTTAAAAAGACAGGTCATGTCTTTTTAGGGGGGGGGGGGGGGTGTATTTAGATGAGCACACAAATGCTACCATACTTGTGGGAACTGATTTTTTCCAATTAGCCCTAACTTTCAAAGTCAATCAAGTGTCAATAAAAATTGAACACTAATACTTGTACTTTAAACTGACTGTTTTTTAGTTTTTTAATGTACCCCAAACACATGAACACTAGCCCATAATCTCTATTTAATGGATAAAGCTCATCCACATGCAGGAAAACTGGATTAGTACACACGACTGATGCTTCTTATTGGATAAAAAATTATTGCCAAACACTCAAATCAGCCATAACATCAGTAGCACCTGCCTAATACTGAGACACCACAGAGGCATGGAGCCCCAAAGATGACCTCTGTAAGGCCTGTAAACTGTGAGGTGGGGCCTCCATAGGTCGAATCAATGAGCCTTATGTGCCCATGACCTGAGGAATACTTATGGTAGGTGCTGACGACTACTACATACCAGAAACAGCCGACAAGACCTGCCTAATGCTTTGAAGACGCTCTGATTTTAACATATCCAACCTTTGACAGGAGCACAGTAGACAAAGATAACCAATGTTGAGATTATTCATATATAATATATATATACACACACACACACACACTTCCGCTGTCAGAGTCACTAATGTTATGGCTGATTGGTGTATATTTAGTCCTTTTAGTGACCAGAAAACAGAAGCACATTTATATAATTAAAAAAAAAAAAAAAAAGAAAAAAAGCATGTGTCCATGTTTTCCAATGAACCCACACTCAGGAGCCGCAAAGTCCCAAGTAGGAACCCCTGAAGAGGCCTTGAAGGCAGCATTCGTCCACATCAACCAGCACAGTCAGAGCAGTAGTGCCCAACACTGCTCCTGGAAGTCTGGAGATCCCACACCCACCCTCAGTATTTAGCTGCCCATGAAAGCTTCAAGTCTGCAGACTAGTAAAACACCAGGACGGTGTCTGGGCATCCCTGCTCTTACACACTGCTGCAGACAGAGAGGTTTGCCCTATGTCTCTGTGTGCTTAAGTTGTTTCTGGTAAGAAAACAAGCAGAAATATCACACCCCCGCCCCCCCCAAGAAACAAAATTACAGCTGCAGTGTCTGAAGTTCCATTTGCCCCACCCAAAATGCTTCTTATAAAGCAAACTTTAGCCACCAAACATCAACTCAAGCCAGGGTTTTTTTTTGTTGTTTTTTTAATATCCCACTGGAGCACGTATTTAGCATGTATGCGCTCTGCTGTGATCATACAAACACTAGGTCTTACTAAATTGTGCTTTTTTTTTTATTCATTTTTTTGGTGAATTTATTGGAAGAACCCCACACAAAAAAAGGCCATTGCTATTTTTGTGACTCATGTTTAGGGGCTAACTGTAGCACCAAGGCCCAGTGATCCGATTCAGCGATCCCATTAATACAGTTTCTATTTGTACTTCCTTTGTATGTCTATTTACACAAAATATTTAAAAGAGAGTTATTATTGCATTACAATGGTTTATGTACATATGACCAAATATGTATGTAGCCCAGCACAGTGTGAGACAAAATAGATGGACATTTAACAAAAAGCCTTAGACGAGGGACTCAACGTCTGATTAAAAGAAACCTGGTCAGTAAAGTCTGCTGTATTGTGTTTCTTAACGGCTACTAAAAAGTCACGCTTGTGTTTTCCGGGTTCTGCATGATGAACCGAATGTCGACGGTTCTCTAAACAAAAACACAAGAAAAATGTTAACAACCTGTATAATTTAATATGTCAACTGCATGAGAGGCGCCAAAATCAGAGCACCATAAAACGGCAACGCAGAAGAACACACTGCATGTCTACAACTACACACAGACGTTCGTGGAAGATGCCTCCCACCCCGACTCAATCCTGCTGCTTAAACACTACCACACACACACACACCCACCTCAAATCGCCCCGTTAACAAGCCCTTCAGTTTCAAAGGGGCATATCAGAGCAGGGAAAGCAAAAGTACAGCAGGAATGGGATTGGGAAGCACTGGCATAAAGTTAGCAGGGATTTTTTTTTCTTCCTTTTTCCTCTTTTTTTAAATACAGGCAGTTTTAACACACAAACGCTGGTTTTTAAAAAAACTCAAACTGTACAGTCTGCCAGTCCGGTATCTGCTAGGGTAACAAGTATGTGCACTAGCATTACTTTACAGGTCACAGGAGAACAGTTCAGGAACAAATCCTACATTTAGCTTAATGAGGCTCTATACAAAAAAACAACGCATCCTTTACAACAACCTGTCGGCCACTGACCAACCTTTTAAAAACATAAAATATTCCAAACTTAAAAAAGGACAGAAATTAAGTTATAAAAAGGTAATTTGTTTTATAGGTTTATGCAAAATAACACTGTTAAGAGGATGCTAGAATCTCCCTTTGAAGGGTTTGAATCCTCCGCTGCTACCAGCCATGGGGACGTTGGTGATCTGGACGATTCTGTTCATGCCGGCAGAGGAATGGCTGTGGACATGCACATAAACAGAAGCGTTAGGGCTGTTTATTCATTAAAACATTACATAAGAACATTCAGATCAATGCATAATTAGTATAACAATTAAATTCTGATTCAGATTCTGATTACAGTTACTAGATTTCTACATTTATTACAAGTTGGACCATATGGCTACCTGCTATGGCCAAAAGAGTAAAAACAATTACTTTTGCCAATTTGATTTTGATCTCCAAGGTTTTTAATTTAACAGTGACCTTGTTAATTATAAATATATTTATAATAAATAAATAAAATGCAGGAATGTTGGTCCTCACCTATCTGTGTACATACCTGGAGTGCGGAGCCATCATGCCAGGCCGGCTCTCTCCCATGCGCCGACTGTCAGGGAAGCCTCCGCTCTGGGAGCCCGCACCCCCATGCCAGTCTTTCCTCGGGCCCTGGTCCCGTCCTTGCCGCTCCACTACTACTTGCCGCCCGCTGCTGAAATGCTGCTACAATATGGAACCAGCGTCAGGCTCAAGTAAACACAACTATATTTTTTAACACCTGTCCTGAACACCTGACAACTGCACACTGGGTATTTTTCAACCCTTGAATTAACATGCCTTCCTTTCCTTTTATTATAACGCCATACAATACAAGCTTTTTTTATTCCCGAAGCAGTACAAGCTTGTTCTTTCTCACCTGATCCCCCATGACTGTAGGTCTTCCTCCATCTCTGCTGCTGAAGCTGGATCTGCCACGGCTTGATGGAGGGGCTCCTCTCATGGCAGGACCAGGCCCCTCTCGGCCTGAACGCTCCGGACGCATCCGCACAGCTCCTCTAGAGGAAACAAACACCAGAAACTCACTGCATATCCAGTTCATGCTGCCAGTTTCCAATGAAACTGGTGGCAATGCAATGGTATTGCCACATCCTTTAGCTACAATTGCTTTACAGAAACGCTGACAGTTTTGGCATTAGTTAATTCTAGTTTAACAAAACCTAATGAACTACAATTTCCCTGGACCAATTGCGATCCTGGTGGGGCAGATCCCTTGAGTTCTGCAGGAATTTCCCTGCTCAAGCACACCTAATTCAACTAGCCTGTTAATTGCCAGGTTTAGTAGGTCTGCTGGAGCAGGGAAATCAGCAAACTGCTGTACTCTCGCCCCCACCTCATCAATTTGAGTGAAATTATTATATAAGAGTAAGGAATCCAGAGACTGGGCTCCGCCAATATCAAGGTTGGAAAAATTTTATCAATATTTATCTATGACATGCTGCAACACTTGGGAGAGAATGATCTATTCTACTCTTACCGCACATCACTCGGTTTGGTGTTCATGCCACTGTCATTCTTCCAGCCAGTGTGGCCTGTATCTCGGGCAGAACGTGAGTGGGTCATGGCTGGAGGAGGAGCTCTGCCCCCTGCTGGTCTATCAGGCATTGCCACGGGTCTGGCCACAGGTCTTGCCACAGGCCTGGCAACAGGTCTGGCCACGGGCCTGCGCTCATCTCGGTCTCTGATCTCACGCCGGTCTGTATCCCGCAGATCAGCACGTGCAGAAGGAGGAGGCGGCTCGGGCCGGCGGACAGTGTCAAAGCTTTTAGGGTATCGGTCAAACCCAGAGCTCTCACGCCGGGTGTCAGGCCTGTTCTTCTTAGTTTCTGGCTCACCCTCGAACCGATTCCGTCTAAAAACCACAGCCGAAGGTAACTTTCAAGACGGGGATTTTCAACTTTCGATAACAATTAAACCAATTTACAGTATAAACTATATACAGTATATGCTCTATGACAATCAATGTTAACGCCTTGATAAAACACCAAAACAAAGGTCTCTGTTCCGCCCGAACATCAGCTCACCTGTCAAAGTTGTTAGGCTGAACAGGAGAAGAGTCAGGGAAGCGTGCTCGGTCTCTGGAGCTGAAGTCATTAAAACGGCCCTGCTGACGGTTACCGTAGTCCGAGGCCTGGCTGATCCGGCCCTCTGACTCTGGCTGCATCTTCTTGTTGCCATTCCAGTAGGAGTCATCCCTCCTGCAAAATAATAAAGAGAGAGAAGCCCGTGAACTCATTTCCTTGAGCTGCAGGAAACTGAATCTGGATACATAGAACTGCCACACTTAAACTCAAGGACTGCATTTACGTACTTTCAGGAAACTGTAACCCCACTTACTAGGGAGCTTATTTGAGGGGGGAGGGGGCAACTTGGGCAGTAGGGAACAGCCCAAGAGTTTCCACTCTTAAGAAAAGCTTTTTTTTCCCCCCCGCCATCACTCATTTTCCAGAAATTTACTTGACTGAAAAAAATAGCCACCAAATTCCCAGTTTCTCCAGATTTTGCAGTATGCATGGGAAAGTTAAATCATCCAGGCAAACCTGTGGTCTACGTCACGGCCTCTTTTCAGGTTGTTGCGTTTCTCCTGCTCATAGCGCAGCTGTTCCTGCTGCCTTCTCAGCTCTTCCCGTTCCCGAGCCATCCTCTCTGCTTCCTTTCGCCGTTCCTGCCAATCAAACAGCAACAAATTAGGCAACCATAAATGCAAGCGAGGTGCTTAGAGGGAAGCAATGTGGTGCGACAGTAAGCAGCTGACCTGCTCTATGCGGATCCTCTCCCTTTCCAACCGCTCTCGCTCCATGCGTTCACGCTCCAGTTTCTGCCTCTCGAGCTCCAGCCTCTGGCGCTCACGCAATAGGTTTTCCCTCTCTTCTCGCTCGCGCATCACACGGATTCTCTCACGCTCTCGCCGCTCGCGCTCTGCAATCTCACGCCGCCTGGATTGGGTGAAAGCGTAGGATTATGAATGGATTTTTATTAAGATTTAATTATGAGTAATGTCTAAATAACTTCTAATCTATAAATGTTCTTTGGGTATTTATGTTTGGATTTAACCGTACAAAACAGCAGGTTAATCGTCATACTGGTTTATAGATTTATTAGAGGTACACAACCAGAGTTACATGATCCAGTTAAACAACGAATAAAGTACATTTACATTTAAGGCATTTAGCAGACGCTCTTCTCCAGAGCGACTTACAAAAGTGCTTTGCTATTTACCCAAGAAAAACCTCAGCTAATTTGAATAGACTAATAATTTAACGATCCTCTAATCTTAGACTCTACTAAACACAAGTCAGTAAGAAGACCACTCTGCTATTCGCCCAAGTACTCTCAGAAGAGGAGGGTCTTCAGTCTGCGTTTGAAGACAGCGAGTGTTGGACTCTGCTGTTCGGACACCCAGGGGAAGCTCGTTCCACCACTTTGGTGCAGGACAGAAAAAAGCCTGGACGCTTGTCTTCCGTGGATTTTGAGGGATGGCGGGTCGAGCCGAGCCGAGCCTACTTGAAGCTCGGAGGGCTCTTGGTGTGGGTCAGCTTTTGACCATTGCCATCAAGTACAGAGGGGCTGGTCCTCATACTGAGTCATTGTATTGTGACACTACGCTTTTCTAAGCATTAGTGAGGAAAGTGTTTGATCTTAATAAATAAATGCAACAAAAAATATATAATAATGTAGTCAGTATGGGAGAGTATTTTTGAGAAGCTGTTGTTGCTTATGTATTTAGTCTGTGATTACATGTATTGTGACAAATATCGCTGAGAAATTTGTGATCTAGTCATTTTACCATTTCGCCCAGCCCTACTGTAAACCCTTTTGAGGTGGTGTTAGGCAGACTAGGAGAGCAGAATGCAAAGCTTAAAAGGTGTTGAACAGGACTTACCTGCGAAGTTCCATGGCCCTGCGCATTCGCTCCATTCTGACCATGCGCTCTCGCATCCTTTGCTCCTTCATTTTCTCAAAGGGAAGGATATCTTTATTGCCACCTTTGTTAAGGAAAGGCCTTCCTTTCTTCATTGGGTCCATCTACACAAACAATAAACATGTCTTAACGTCTTGTGGTTAAGAACCAAGCAGCACTACACAAAGTAAAGGAGGGGGGGTGTCTACAAACCTCTTCAGGAGGACCGATCCACCGAGGTCGTCTGTTCATCATATTGGGTGGTCCAGGCTACAGAGTAAGTGAGACATTTCCAATTAAACAGACATGCCAATAATAAAAGCAGAACAGGAGGAAAATCTAGTCTCAGTACCTTGTCAAATCTCCCTCCTCTTCTGAATGGAAGTCTAGGTTTAAAGCCTTGGTCTCTTTTAGCTTGATCACCCACTACCATCTTCCCAGGGCTCTTTCCTATGCGAGAGAGGCATAAGAAATTAAACTCTGTTATTCATTTAACACACAGTCCATCCATTTCCTCTGTGCAAGACAGAAAGCAAATGCACAAGTAAATCCACGTACGGCCATGCTTCTTCTCATCCTTCTTAACATCTGCCGCAGAGCTGGAAGACAGGCCATCAGACTTCGGGCCTTTGGTCTCCAGTTTCTTGGAAGAGTCCTTGCTCTCCTTCTCAGACGGCTTCTTCTCTTCCTTTTTGGAAGAGGCCTGAGTCCTGTGGAGATTTGGTTAAAAACATGAGCATTCCCCTACTCATCTCTAAGCACATAACAGAGTAGTAGGGAGATACTAGCCCTTACTTGCTGGTTGTCTTTGTCCCAGTAGGGGTACGCTTTTCTGACAAGATTTTACTGGACCCTGTTTTGTCCTCTCCTTCTTTCTTGGAGAAGTCTTTCTTGAAAGGGTCACTTTTAACCTGAAAAAAAAAGCAGGAATGAGGGTCATATTTAAAAGGTTGTTCACCTAGCTCAAGCCCACAACAGACATTATTATTATTATAGGTTGACAATTACAAAATAAAGGCCCCTTGGTTAAGAATTTAAGTTGTGAAATCATAAATATAGGTACGCATTGTATAGGCATGTAGTAACAGCCTAAAGTTTTACAGAGTCATTAGAGAAACAGTCTTTACCCTGTCCACAGAGATCTGCTGGCCATGAAGCTCTGTGCGGTCCAGGTGGGAGATGCATCTTGCCACCTCTGCACTGGATGACATGGTCACTAAACCATAGCATTTAGCTCCAGGGCTGCGGGCGTTGGTGACCACTTTTGCACTGAAGACCTTTTTAAAATAAATCGACATTCAGTTTAAAAAACAGAACCTGACTGATCGAGCTTCTAATACAAGACAATGTCTGCAGCATAAAAAAAAAACATCTGCTTTAATCCATCCACTGGTCAATTAATCAATATCTTGCTGCGGTCATTCTACTCTTTACAACAATGCACATGAACATGATACTGCCATGCGTTTGCACAATACCTACAGTAATATCAGCAGTACTAAGCACCCCATGTCTATAGTTAATTCTTTTTATTTACGTCTTAGATTAAAGTATGTCTCCATCTTAATTATCCGTATTAGCCAACGAATGTAGGTTTTACTTAACGTCTTAACAGCTTGTGGGTTAGTTGCAACTTGGCAAAGTAAGAAAGTCACTGCACAGTGCGACTGCTGCAGTGTTTACTGTGTGTATGACAATAAAACTAGAATCTTGAAATAGTAAAGTATTTCTTACCTTCCCATATTTGCCAAAGAGGTTCTTCAGATCAGCGGCTTTAGTGTTGGAGGACAGGCCACTCACCCACAAGTTGCGAGTGGAGCTAGTGCTGCTGCTGCTGCTGATTCCTCCTAAACATGGATCATAAGCTGGAGGTCAAACTAACATCCATCCCATACATCAGCTAACCTTCACTAGACCTCTCATCTTTTCCCCCCTGTTAGTTTATTAGCATTTCAGAAGTCAGGTTTTGAAGCTGTAATTTTATTTAACCAGGGTTAAACAGATTAAAATCCCTTTCATAAGCAAGCCCTGGCAAAGACAGCAGCACATAAGAGAATCTACACCCTAAATAACAAGTTCTTCCTTTAGTAGCTAGGAACAGTGCACTGTACTATACCACTTCCATTAAAGTCGCCACAGGAGTGGGCCATGAATATATTTTTGTATTACGATACAATGCATTTCAAAGCACACTGGATATTGTAAAAATGATTAGATATTATTATTATTATTATTATTATTATTATAAATAAATACAAAAATTTAATTTTTTATTACTACATTACAAAGAAAGTGTGATTAGTCCAGTTTTACTGTGACGGAGTGCAGTAAATTCTGAATGAAAGCCCTGTACTAAATGAGAGAGTATTTGTAAAGCAGTTCTTTTACGAATCTGCTGCTCCTGATGTATCGTCTGTCAAAACATCAGAAATTTAATAGTGTATCATGAAAACGTCTTACATACTGTGATTATATTTACTATATCGCCCACTCCTACGTATAAATTTAGCCTTGCAAAAGCCATGAAGCTCTAAAACAAGCAAGAGGTGCAATTTAAGCAACGATATTCGATTAGCGTGACAGATTCACAGAAAGTTAGGGGATTATTTATTGCTATTTAAAAGAAAAACACTTACCTTTCTCGTCTTTCGTGGTCTTCCCATCTCGGTCTTTTGAGGAGCTACAATGCAAGTGTGGTGACAGTGACAAGAAGAGAGAAATGAGCAAACCATACAAGGACATGCAGTAACCTGTGGGCAGTGGGGAACACTCAGACACACAATCGCCGTTCAGTGCGCTGGATTTGGTGCATTACAAAAAAAGAAAAGAGAAAAATCCCCATAGGTAAGGCTTGCACTTGGGCAACACTCCAATAAGGCTTCTTTCATTGCTTTTCCACAGGATCAAGGTGGGTCAGGTTTTCTGCCAATTTATTCTCTTGGTCAATGAAATCTTCAGAAGTGTGTTCAACTTCACAGCAAATCACTTCACTGGACTGACAAACCCCTCTGTCATCACTGGATCTATTGCTCTTTTTTAACCCATAAGTTGGGACTGGAAAAGGCAATAAAAGTGCTGGAAATGTGCAACAGTCGTGTTCATCTCCTCGTTTAACGGCACCAATTACCCAACTTCAAAAAAGGCCAAACAAATCAAAGGAAACCAATGGCAGGGATTAGGAACAATGATCAACTTGTTATGGGAAAAAGAAAAAAAAAAAATCATTCTTGCGGCTACCCACAATGCTGAGTTCACAGTGATCTGGAACTTGGTAGAAGTATCTTAAAGAACTGACATAGAAAGACAAACCTCTTTGCTTGACCTGCCGCCCCAGCAGAAGAGGGGCCTTTCTTCCCAGAATCCTTTTCTTTGTCTCCCGTTTCAGCTTTCTTCGAGGCCTCCCTGCCGTCCTTCTTGGCGGCTTCAGACTTCGGCCCGTCATCTCTCTTACCATCTTTGTGGCCGTCCTTTGCTTCGGCCATCGAGTCTGCCTCCTGCCTCGTCTCGGCAGAGGCTTCCGGCTCCTCGCAGCCCTTGTCTGCCTCAGAATCTGGAAGTTTCACATGTTTACCTGTTTCCAGGAGGTCGTCCCCATCCACATCCAGCGTGATGGCATCTTCAGCTTGGATGGTGACGGAAATGTTATCATCTTCAAGCTCT
Organism: Salminus brasiliensis; assembly: GCF_030463535.1. Lineage (NCBI taxonomy): Eukaryota > Metazoa > Chordata > Actinopteri > Characiformes > Bryconidae > Salminus > Salminus brasiliensis. The sequence continues at coordinate 23,928,667 of NC_132902.1, forward strand.
TTGGCCGGTTCGGGAGCGAGTTCGCTCTCCAAGGCCTCCATTGCTGGGACTTCAGGTTCAGGTTCAGCTTCGGCCTCAGCGTCAAGCTCAGGCTCAGGCTCCGGCTCAGGCTCCACCTCGGCCTCAATCTCAGGCTCTGCATCCGGTTCTGGTTCTGGCTGTGCCTCAGGTTCGGCGAGGCCGTCCCCGCCGGAGAAGGATTTAGAATTTTCGCGAGTAGCATCATCAGTATCAGTTACATCTGAGGGATTTAACAAGGATAAAACATGGCAAAAAAAAAAAAAACACATTGTTTAACATTCACATCTCGGAGCTAGGTCACCTAGAAAGTAGAATAGAGAGCAAGTTTAGTGTTAGTGGTCATCGTGGGTGAGGAAACCACAGGTATAACACAAAACACACATTCCTTAGAAAAATGGTGCGTTCAGCAATCTTCAGTCATCTTAGTCACGATCACCACGTCTCATAATGGAGAACTCAGCCGTAGCCGGCAGTCTTCCTCTGCCTTTTTCAGTGGCCCTTCATCTTCCCTTTTAATCTCCGAAACTGGTTGGCAGTTCTCCATATTGTGGACATTGTAGAAAAAAAGACATGTCAAACAAGTCCTTTCTCCAGAGGCCTTAGGTCAGCCTGTGGCTTTTCAAAGCTCAGGGTCTTCTTTCTAACGCTCCCCTCAAATGCCCATCATTCCTAGTTGCTGGGTAGGGCAGGTGGGTAGTTAGGGTGCTCCATCCTTCCTGAAAGTGGAGAGCCAGTCCGTGCCATTGCACTCCGTTCTCGACACAGCTAAACATAGCCATCTTTTGTGTGATTGTCCAGTCCTGAGTTTGCAGACGGAAGCAGCGTGTAATGTTTGCCGCAGTGTGGTGGCATGTTGCAATCGGTACACGGTATGTCGACTTCCGACCAGTCTTAGAAGACTGCATGAGCACGCTCAGGAGAAACGTCCACAGCTGAAGCCTGTTGATGCACGGTTTCCTGATGCGTAGAAAGTGATGCGACGACTCCATGAGTGTACGAAAAGTCTCCGCTGGAATTCAGAAGTTGCAGCAGGTTGATTTGGTGTTTCCTGAGATGGAGAAATGGATGTGACGACTCCTTGCATGTTTGAAAAGTCTCCTCTGACATTTGGAAGTAGCAGCAGTAGTAGTTGGTGTGGTGTTTCCTGAGGTGCAGAAACGCATGTGATGACTGAACACTGTGTTCAAGAAGTCTCCTCCAGCATCCCGAGGTAGCAGTGGGTAAGAATTGCGAAAGTCATTCAGAAGACTGTTGACGTTAAGAGAAACGTCCACCGACTCAGCAACCGTGCTGAATGTGAAATCAGTTTCCAATCACAGTAGTTTCACCTGTCCTTAGCAAGTGACAGGGGTCTTACAGGTAGTGAGGAAACTCGAAAGCAAGGAAGAAAATGGGGGAGGAGCGTCCCACCTTCAGAGAAGAAAGAACCTAAAAAGATTACCAATCCACCCTAACACGAGCCCAAACATACCTTTCTCTGATTCCTCCTCTTCAGCCTCCTGAAAACAGAGATCATCAGAGAGCATTTAGGAGCTAAATATTACATCCAGGATTAAATCACTGATCACCATGATAAAGGGTTATTTGATATTAGGTAGGGTTAAAGTGCAGGCAGTAACCTGCTACTTTTCTTTTAGCTGTTAAATAAGTTTTTAACCCAGAAGCAGAGTCACTCACAATGCAGCTAGTAAAGCAGAACACTTCTAACGGCTTCATTTTTCTTTATGAGACATGATACTCACATTTTTCCCCATATGGAGCTGGATAAAGCACTAAACAGCACCATTTAACTCCCTTACACCATCATTCACCTCTATAACTAAACTGCAGAGCTCATTTTCTAGCAGAGAGGTGTGGGCGCCATTGTTTAGGTGTACTCTGAACATGCATGCTTAGTTACTCGCCATGTCAGCCTTCTAGCGAACCCTTAAACAACTGTAATTGCACCATTAAATGCACACAGTGTTTGCATGAATAATGAATAATTTCCCCACTGCGGGACTAATAAAGGACTCTTATCTTAAATTATGTAGTAAATGAAACTGGAATCAAATTACTAGGCATTAACTCACATTTTTTTGGATTGAAATCAGAATAAAAACATTTTTTAAGTACCGTGTTGTGTAGTGTGTGTTGATTTGGTGGAAATCTGGCAACATTTATAATTATTTTGCCGTTCCTAAAGTGATATTCTTAAACGAACACGGTGAATCCTATGCTCCTCACTGTGAGCGCATAGATTATCCATTAAAACTCAAACCTTATAGATCTCCATCTATAAATATATAGATCTTACCTTGGAAAAGGACTCCTCTTCCATTGCTGTGTCAAGGTCCGAGTCAACTTTCCTTCCTGGCCAGATAAACAAGGAGTATGTGTGACAGCTCAAAGAAAAAGCAGCAGTTAAACCATTTCCATTTCCTACCATATTTAACTCAATTGTTTGAGGTCTAAATGTAAACCAGATGTGGCGGAGAAAGCACTGTTTTCCACCAGATCTGCTTACCTTCTAAGGCACAATGCATTCTGCACTAACTATCAAGCCATTTATGGGCTGGTTTTGCAGACATCAGCTTAATATAGGACTAAACTGCAATGCCAACAGTGCTTTACTGTTAAACCAACCACCAACCACTTGGTACAGAATAATGGACTTAATACGGGTCTGGACACCATAACATTGTGTTTAGTAGAGTCTAAGATTAGAGGTATCTTTGAATTATTAGTCTATTCTAACTAGCTAAGGTTTCTTTCTTGGTTAAGTCACTCTGGATAAGAGCGTCTGCTAAATGCCGTAAATGTAAATGTAAAATAACACCATAACATTTGCAAACGTAGGGCGAAAGAAAGTGGAGTGGTGGTCATCCTGGAGGTGAGAAACCTTCAGAGACTGCATTATTACCTTTGGATTTCGCATTCTTTCTGGTCGGTGTGTCCACTGATGGGATTTCGATGTTTTCTGGATCGCCACCTTCGTCTTCTATTGCCTAGATGGAAATAATAATCCCATCAAAACCATTAATTCGGTTTGAGAAGGACATATTTTGGGGAAATAACTTTTCCTATATAACAATTGTAAACAATTAAAAAAAATTTAAAAAAAAAAAAAAAATGACCCTGTTCTTCAGTGTTCAGGACCCCACAGGGCGGACCACCACAGAGCAGGTACGTAGGTAGTATATTTGGGTGGTGGGTCAGCATTCTCAGCATTGACTGTAGTGACACTGACTGACAAGGTGGTGGCGAGAGTGTGTGTGTTAGGGGAGAGAGAGAGTGTGTGTGTTAGGGGACAGAGAGTGTGTGTGTGTTAGGGGAGAGTGTGTGTGTGTTAGGGGAGGGAGAGTGTGTGTGTGTTAGGGGAGGGAGAGTGTGTGTGTGTTAGGGGAGAGTGTGTGTGTGTTAGGGGAGAGTGTGTGTGTGTTAGGGGAGAGTGTGTGTGTGTTAGGGGAGAGTGTGTGTGTGTGTGTGTTAGGGGAGAGTGTGTGTGTGTGTGTGTGTTAGGGGAGAGTGTGTGTGTGTGTTAGGGAAGAGAGAGTGTGTGTGTGTGTGTTAGGGGAGAGTGTGTGTGTGTGTGTGTTAGGGGAGAGAGAGTGTGTGTGTGTGTTAGGGGGGAGAGAGTGTGTGTGTTAGGGGAGTGTGTGTGTGTGTTAGGGGGGAGAGAGTGTGTGTGTTAGGGGGGAGAGAGTGTGTGTGTGTGTTAGGGGGGAGAGTGTGTGTGTGTGTGTGTTAGGGGGGAGAGTGTGTGTGTGTGTTAGGGGAGAGTGTGTGTGTGTGTGTGTGTGTTAGGGGAGAGTGTGTGTGTTGTGCTGGTGGTACAAGTGGATCAGACACAGCAGTGCTGCTGGAGTGCTTAAACCCCTCAGCTTCACTTGCTGCCCCACCACCCAAACACTACCGGCCTGCTCCGTGGTGGTCCGTCCTGCGGGGTCCTGAGCACTGAAGATCAAAGAGGGTGAAAGGGGGCTGATAACAGGGTATACAGGGGGACAGAGGGACACAGCCTGGAGTTATAGGAGGGTGTTTATACAACTATATAAACATACACACACATATATAACTACACACAACAGCATTTTAAACATATATATAAATAATCTAAAGCATTTAGTCCTGATTAAGATTAAGGTCAGGCACAAACCTGGAAAACACACAGGACTGAGACAAGCTATGCTAACAAGCTAGCAAGCTAACAGGCTAACAGGTTGCTTATTCTTCCTCTAAACGTTGCCTTTAAAGGCAGGTCTAGACCTACACACGTATGTAAGACGTGCTTATATGATTTAGCATGGACTTGAACGTCTAATAGAGCCAAGGGTGTAGCTAGCAGCCGAGCCCGTTAGCGCTAGCCAGCTAGCTTAGCATCTGAAGCTAACCGCGTTGCTATGAGCGGCTCGGCGCTCGCGCGGGAAGCCTCCGGCCGGCCTGTTTGGCTTTACTTGTTTGAGTCGCGCGATGAGCACATTCTTCACTCCCGCCACGTCCATATTCCTGCGCTTCAGCTCCGTCTTCAGGTCCACCACCCGCAGCTCGGTGATCCGCTTGGTCTCCGCTGTAATGGCCCCCGACGCCATCTTACCCGCAGCTGCAGCTCCAACAGCTCCAACAGCGGCGGCGGCGTCATCAACCGCCTCGTTACGTCACGCCTCCGCGTGCAGGCCTGTGGAAGCCCGTTCCCGCCAGATAGAGGGACAACCCGCCGCCTGCCCCGCTCTCCCCGCTCGAGCTGGGCAGGATACTGGACCAGTGTAGGGGTCATTCTGTCATTTAGGGCACAAAAAACAGGCAGTGGTTCAATTTAGTCAATTTCCTCAGTAAAACATGTCCACTATCTGCTTCAACATCAAAGATTTTTCTATTTTTTAATACTTTAATGTAAATAAATAATAATAATAATATTTTGTTTACTCTACAGCACCATGCATCCTTTACACTGACAATAATAATAATAATAATAATAATAATAATAATAATTTATTTACTATACAGCACCCTGCATCTTTTACACTGACAATAATAATAATAATAATAATTATTATTATTATTTATTTACTCTACTGCACCATGCATCTTTTACACTGACAATAATAATAATAATAATAATAATAATTTATTTACTCTACAGCACCATGCATCTTTTACACTGACAATAATAATAATAATAATAATAATAATAATAATAATAATAATAATTTATTTACTCTACAGCACCATGCATCTTTTACACTGACAATAATAATAATAATAATAATAATAATAATAATAATAATAATTTATTTACTCTACAGCACCATGCATCCTTTACACTGACAATAATAATAATAATAATAATAATAATAATTTATTTACTCTACAGCACCCTGCATCTTTTACACTGACAATAATAATAATAATAATAATAAGAAGAAGAAGAAGAAGAATTTATTTATTTACTCTACAGCACCATGCATCATTTACACTGACAATAATAATAATATTATTAATAATAAAAATGTGATAATGGTGACTCATAATGTAGACTACTGGCTAGCTTGACCGGTTCACTGGTAGACCTCGTCTGGCTGACCACCTCACCTCATCTAATGAGGAATGGTTGACCACCATGCAGCATGCACTATGCTGGTCAAGAGCTGGTTAACCAAAGACCTGCTTGGACCATCTGAAACCAGCTAGCAGGAGAAGCTGACCTTGAACTGGATCTTTAGCAGTTTTTAAGGCTATTTAAAAATAAATACTTACCTCAGAGAAATATGCATTGAAAAAGTTATTAAATTATCATTAATTAATTATCAACATTTATTTATTTATTTATTTATTAAATAATGATGCGAGCTGAATGGTCAGGAAGGTCAGTCAGATCGGACTTATAATATATTAATCCGGGACGTCCCAATCAGGATATTTTTCTCCCCGATCTGATCAGAGTCTTAATTCTCTTAATTCTGACTATCATCTGATACCGATCCGATCTGATCTGTGTGTGTGTATAAATAATAATCCAGCTCCACAGTTTAGATCAGACGAGCTGCTGATTAATCCGATCAGTAAAATCTCTTTATTTTCAGTCTCAGTTTCTATAATCAGACTTTCTGGACTGACTGATTTAGTTTAGTCCAGACTTTTCTTAAAATGATGTTTTATAGTGTTTAATATCTGATAATCCAGTCTGACTCTCCTCCCTCCTGACCAATCAGCTCCCAGCTCCTTTACAACACTGCTGTCTAATCACCTCCTGTGTGTGTGTGTGTGTGTGTGTGTAGTGGTACACACTCTGGACTGGTATCTGTGGTTGTTGGTCTACTGGTGTGTAATAACTAGTTTATAGTGGGTGAGTGTGTGATTGGGTTTTTCATAGTGAGTGTGTGTGTATGTGTGTGTTAGCATTAGCATTAGCCTCCACTCTGTTCTGAATGGGTTCTTCAGTGCTGGTTTATAAACAGAGAAAGGCGAGTGAGCGGTTCTCCGATTCTCCCGCTGGTAAAACCGAGCGTTTCAGTGATGGTTTTATAAAGGGTCAGATATTATGGTCTGTTTTCAGGTTCCACTGTAAAATAGCTCCACACTGCAGAACCTCAACTCCTTTATTTACCTTCTGAGAACGTCCGCACTGCTGCTGCTGCCGGCTGGGAATAATGTCCATAATGTTGCCTAGAGGACAGCAGATGGCGCCCTGAAGACCGTGGTTAAAACAAAGACTCGCAGCTGGACCAGGATTAAAATAGGCCTGGATCTGACCCAATTTCAACCCACTGGATGGGATCAGAACACACTATAAAACAGTCTGGACTAAACTAAATCAGTCAGTCCAGAAAGTCTGATTATAGAAACTGAGACTGAAAATAAAGGATTTTACTGATCAGATTAATCAGCAGCTCGTCTGATCTAAACTGTGGAGCTGGATTATTATTTATACACACACACAGATCAGATCAGATCAGATCAGTATCAGCTGATAGTCAGCATTAAGAGATTCCGATCAGATTGTGTGTGTGTGTGGGGGGGGGGGGGGGGGGGGGGGGGGCAAAATGACCTGACTGGGACACCCCTGTTTTTTTATTTATAAATCCTTGCACAAAAAACTAAAATGTTATTAATTCTAAAATGTTAATTCAGTAAATAAACAGAAAATATTAATTAATTTCCTGTAGAATTATTCAGTAATTTGGACCCAAATACTTGCATAAGACTGTAAATTTTTTCTGCTTAAGTTTAGACACAACTTCTATTTATTTGCTGAATTTAACATATGAACATACTGGGAGAAAACATTACCAGGTTTACCCCCCTCCCCAATATATTAAATTAAGCAGATTTTATATTATATTATAAATAAATAAATAAATAAATACTGGACTTCTCATCAGTACATACTATTTCTGTAAGAACAGGACAAAACTTAAACTCAATAAATCAAAATGTAAAATGTAATAACTAATTACTGTCCCTGTTTAATTCCTCTCAGCTGTGCTGATGCAGGTCCTGGGCGGCTCTGTGGCCGTTCACACCTCTCACTTCAGAGCTTTATTAGTGCTTTTAGACCAAAAACAGAACCAGCGAGTCCAACAGGCCAAAGATAAGGTAAAGGTGCAGGTATTTGTCACTGTACAGCGAAATGTGTCCTCCGCATTTAACCCATCTGTGGTAGTGAACACACACACACACACACACACACTAGTGAACTAGGGGCAGTGAGTACACACACCTCCAGAGCGGTGGGCAACCAACTCCAGCACCCGGGGAGCAGAGAGGGTAAAGGGCCTTGCTCAAGGGCCCAACAGTGGCAGCTCGCAGAGCCCGGGAATCGAACCCACAACCCTGTTATCGACATCCCGGCGCTCTAACTGCTGAGACACCACTGCCGCGATCCTGCTCTTCTATTTTCTATTTTTAGTTACTCAGTGTTTGAGTAGCTTCTTCAGCTGCTTTTATTATATGACCTACTGTTTATTTTAACTTATTTTTGAAATAAATAAATAATCAATTACCAATTTGGTTGTGCCAACTAACCCACCCCTTTGTAGCCCCCTCTAGCACCAACAACTCATGGGAACCGCACCAGCTAACAGACACCTGTGCTGGACAACATCGCGTTTCCAGTATTGAGAGGAGAGAGAGCGCCATCTACCCACCCAGAGAGAAAGCGCACGGCCAATTGTGCTTTCCCAGACTCCGGCTGCTGATGGCAAAGCAGATAGCATTTGTACTTTTAATGGATTAATTAATTTATTGATTGATTTACTTCAGTAACTTGAACTTCAACTCTACTGTAATCTACACACCTCTGAGACATCCGAGTCAAGTGGAGTGCATATAACACATTTATACATATATATATACATTCATATTTATACATATATACATATACATACATATATATATACACACATATACATACATATATATATATACACACATATACATATATATATGTATAAATGTGTTAAATGCACTCCACTTGACTCAGATGTCTCAGAGGTGTGTAGATTACAGTAGAGTTGAAGTTCAAGTTACTTATACACACATACAAGTGTATATACACACACACACACACACACACACATACATATATATATATATATATATATAACAAGCATCCAGTACAGCAGTCGTATTAGCAGAAAGGATCCACACAGGGTACACAAGAAAGAGTTACCTAACTTTATTAATATCATTATTTTTAAAACTAATGTAAATCCCATGGAGTATCATCCTGGGACCATTAAGTCTATGAATGCATGGATACCTGCCATTAAGTACTGCATTCCAACACTCCATTCAAAATTATTACAGGTCTTTTTTTTCTTTTTTT
>NC_132902.1:23942493-23947493 GCF_030463535.1 Salminus brasiliensis
CTCTATGCTCCCTGTCTTGTGTTTTGTTTGTTTTCCATGCAATACTGTCCCAGGTCCTTATCTATTACTGTACCAGAGATTCAGCCTAACAGTGTTCGGTCTTGCTGTACAACCCTGTACTAATACAGCGACCCTGTTTAAATAAAACTGATTTTGCGTCAATAAGCATGTAGTGAAAATTGTAATAAAAAATGCTGACTTTACTATGTGCTAATAGCTTGGTTTGCTTTGTATTGTAAAGATTTTGGAGACTGGAGAGTATCTCTAAACGGCTTTACTGTGCTTAATTCATGAGTCTTACCTCATAAGTTCGGCCAAATCCAGTCATTCTGGATGAGATGTAGCGAATGTGTGGATAGGTGACCTCAGACATGCCAGTGTGCTGAAAGAGGGAAAAAACAATTAAATTAAACTCAAAATAAGCCATTTTTTGCTCTAAATACACATTTTTATATTATATAAAAATATTGTTGCTATTATTATTATTATTAATAATAACAATAACACCCCCCCCAAACACATTTACTTTATACAAAATAAAATAAAATATAAATTTTAATATTACTCTAATGGACCAACCTCATTTTTATTACATCTATGGCTAACAGGAGTACTGGAAAAGTCGTTAAGTGTTTCATGTGTTAATTTGGCCCACGCAGGGCTTTGGGTGATAAAAATAAATGTAAAGAAATAATAATAAAAAATATATAATAATAATAATAATAAAAATACACCCCCCTCCAAAAAAAATCAGGCTTCAGACAATTTGCTTGTAGATATTAGAATTTAAATTGGTCATAAAAATAATGATTAGTGCTTCCTGAATTCTGCACCCCTTTTTCTGTTCATGAAGCACCTTGAAAAACTAACAGACATTCAAAGGTTTCATGATTATTTACAGTGAAAGTGACCCATTTTAAATCAGGTATGTCAATTTTAATATTCCCTTCTGAAATGTCTGTTGAAAGCGGGTAATAAACGGCAATGCATAATTCATGAGGCCTAATAATCCACCCTTGAAATAACAGATGTTGTAAATGGGGGGGTGTCGGGCCTGCCGTCATTAATCTGTGCAATACCTGAACCCCAAACCAGCCCCTCATTACTTATGCTAATGCATGCTAATGTATATAACGATGGTAGGGAAGTGGGCACTGGAGGAGATGATACTCACCATCAGCTGGATGGGGAAGTGGTGCAGTCGGGGTGGGGGGTGGTAGTGGGGCAGATGGGGGAGCAGATGCCCTGAAGGGTATGGAGCTACAGTCACGCCAGCCTCTATGCCCAGCTCCCTGAAACACAGCCACAACAGCAACATCAGACACCAACAGACTGGAAATGCTACAACATGCATGGACTTTCTTTTTATTACGGATTTGCAAGATAAATAAATAAATAGTTATAAAAAAAAAATAATAATAATATAAACCTATACTGACAAACTGACAATTTCCACTGATTTATTTGTTATAAATAAATCTCATAAAATAAAAACATGTTTCTTGCTAGAAGTGTGAACCCAAAAAGAAAATAAAACTTCTTGTGCAACATTTGTGTATTTATTTGCCTTTTAGATTTCTTATGTTAACACTGCAGTCTGGTTACAGCAACTAAAGCTAAAATAAAAAAAATAAAAATCAAGGTAATTAAGATGGACACTTTAACAAATTCATATAAATGTTATGCTATTAAAATACGGATTTCCACTTTATTTATTTATTTATTATAAATAAATCATTTCTTGCTAAAAGAGTGAACTATGAAAGAAAGGAAAACTGGTGCTGCATTTGAGTATTTATCTGCGTATTAATCTGCCTATTAAAATAACACTGCAGTCTAGATCCAGCAGCTAAAACTAAATAATAATTAATAACAGTTTTCTTTAATATGAAGGTTGACGAATAATAACATTAACACTTACAGAATGATAAAGATGTTATGCTACAGTTCAGCATGCATTTGTCAAACCAGACATACATATGAATTTTGTTAAAGTCTATATATTAAAATAAAAAAGTTCGTTATTGCTAAAAGCGTAAACCATAACAGATACATATCGTTAAGTGTATTTACATGTATTTGCCTATAAATATGACCTGTGTTAACGCTGCAATCCGGTTCCAGCAACTAAAGCAACAAACTAATTAGTAGTTCTTTTTTTCTCCCCCAAAATTAAGAGCACTTTTATAATAATAAAATTAACACTTTTAATAGAGATTCATAGAAATGCTCTGCTACAAAAATACCTATGGCAAATAAACATCAACAAACTGAAACGATTTTCATTATAAATAAATACATCAAGAAATAAAATCTCATTTATGTTCCTGCAAACAGAGTGAACCATAAAAACTCCCATGTTGCATTTGTGTAGTTACATTTATTTCAAATGTATTTAAATAAGGTATTAAAATTACTTGTGCTTTTTTATGAAGGGGCCAGGATAATAAAATTAACACTTAACAAAGAATAATAAAGAATTTTTAGCTAAAAAAAAAAAAAATGTATTTGTCAAATCAGACATTGCCCAGTACCATCTGTATTAACCTCTCTTAAAAGCTCATTAAAGTTATTGCTAAAAGAGTAAAATACATCATGTTGTGTGTTTTTACATTCATTTATTAATACAAATATTATAAAATCACTTGTTAACGCTGCAGTTTACCTTCAGCAAACAGAAATAATAATAATAATGAAAAAATGCAATGTTCTATTACTTTTAGTATCTTATGTATAAAATGTAGCAATATCACACTGTGGCACAAAACCGCAATACACGCCACTCTATGATCGTTATTTACCCCTACACCCCTCACACCACCAAATGAAGCCCATTTATGTGTTAAATAGGGGCACAAAACTGCAACAGAACAAAGCCAAAAATAAAGCTGATTTGCTCAGAGTATTACCATATTTAGTTCCTGAGGAATAGAATTCTATTGCGGTCAGCAAAACTGCTAATTAAACGCTCTCGCTCTGAGCACTACAGCAGGCCCAGAGAGTGATATTAATGCAGTTTCTGCTCTGCTGAGAGGGACTGTGTGTGTCTACGTACCACGTGGTTCTCTGGTCGGTCTGGCGAGGGTGGGAGGACATGGTCTGGGGGACATGGATGTGGTGCCCGTGGCCGTAGTTGGGGTGCATTCTGTGAGGGTGCGGTGGAGGTCTCTCATGTGCTCGACTGTAGGAAAAGACGGCATCATTAGAAAGAAATGATTAGAAGGAAAAGCAATGAAACACAGCCTGAGTTTCTGCCACCAAGCAACTTTCTGAAGGAGCCAGTCTTAAAGACAATCCAGAAAGATAAGAAAAAGGCTTTTTTAACCTTTTAAAGCTTGAACTATAAAATTATTGTCAAAAACTTTAAATAATTTAAAAGTATTGGACCTTTATTTATTTTTTTGACTAATTATTAAAAAAAAAAACGAATTAAACACTGCATATAGGACTTTTATTTTGTATCATACTTAATACATCTGCAATTTTAGTTTGTGTTGCACATAGGACAAACTATTAAACCCCTTGTCCTCCCCCTTATTCTCTCAATTGCCTTACCCATTTTAGCAAGCAATTTCAAACTCTTTCTATATGTATTTTTCTGGTAAATGCAGTGCACGGATAACCCACAAGGGGGCAGAAAACTTAATTACCACAACTAATTATTATTAGTTGTATATATTATTTTATAGGGCTGTCCCAATCATGCAGACTACTGGTGTGAAATAACTGGTTTATAGTGGGTGAATGTGCTGCGATTGGGTTTTTTTATAGTGTGTGTGTTAGCATTAGCGCTAGCGTCCTCCTGGTTCCGCACTCCTTAGAGCTGGTTTCAAGGAATGGTTTCAAGGAAAGGTGTGTGACTGATCAACTGGATCGGATCGAGACATCCCTATTATTTAATAATTACTTAATTAGGAGCACTGCAGAGGTCTCAAACATCCCGTTTACACCTGGTCACTTCATGAGTCTTGAGTTTCAGGATTATATCTGGATGAGGCCAAACCACAAATTTGCAAAATTACAAATTCCATCCCACACAGCAATCTGATTTCAGGCCGACTACCTTAAGACGCATTTGACTACTGAGTGTAAATGCATGTGGCTAAAATCTGATCAGGACACAATGCAAATTGAACCTACAGTAGAGTAGCTCCGCCCATTCATGCTACTAAAGCATTTCCGCCTCAAAAAAGGCACAATACTGGGCAGAATTTTTAGGCCACGGAACCTCAAATACCAGACCAATGGTAGAGTGTAAACTGCTGTGTTTTGAGGCCCTGAAGACGGTATTCCAGAACTCACGTCGGGTGCTGCATCATCCTGCGTCTCTGGACCTCCATCCTCTGCAGGATCTCATGCTGGTGAAGCCTCTGCACGGGGTTAGGGCCCAGCACGGGCAGGTGGTGCTGCAGGGCCTGGTGATCAGGAGCCAGGTGCTGGGGCAGGGGGGCACTGGAGCCCGGGAGGTGATGAGGAGGCAGAGAAGGGGGGGGTGCCGGGGGCACAGCGTGGCCTGCGCCGTGAGAGGACAGCGGGGTGTGGAAAGGGAGGACGGAGTGAGGGATGACGTAATCGCCCTGTGGAGGGGGCTGTGGAGGGGGAGGGGGGTTACCGTGCGAATGAGGACAGGAAGAGGAGGACTGGTGGTGCAAGGAGCGCGCGAGAGGACCGTCTGCAAACAGAGAGAAAGAGCGATCGGTTCAAATGAGACATGCCTTAATGTAAGCCAATGTAAATACAGTATATGGACAAAAGTATTGGGACACCTGTTCATTCATTCATTCGTTTCTTCTGAAAACATGAATATTAAAAATAGCTGATCCTGTGTTTGTGGGAATAACTGTCTCTACTGTCCAGGGAAGGCTTTTGGAGGAGTGCTGCAGTGAGGATTTGGTTGCAATCAGCGACAAGAGCGTCAGTGAGGACAGGATGTCGGATGGATGATCACCACCAGAACACCTCATTCCCAACTCATCCCAAAAGTACTGGATGGAGCACCA
>NC_132902.1:23952493-23996157 GCF_030463535.1 Salminus brasiliensis
TCAGTGATAAACACTTACTGCACAGATAAGCAGCATTTAGTCATTTAATGAAATCATTTCAACTCCATGCAACTTTATGCCGCTTTCTCGCTTATAAAGACATTGAGCACAGATATTGTAATTAAAATATTATATTTTAATAGCACAGCATTATATTATTATATATTAAAAACACTACAGATTTTTTTTTTATCTTGTCAAAACCTTGATTTCAAACTGCGCTGGACAATATATTGTTTATCAATACAATCAATATTAATACTGGTATCAACATCAAACAGCTGCTTAATTTTTTTTCAAGTTTTAGGATTGATAATGTTGAAAGATTATAAATATATGTATGTATAACTTCGAATGTATGCATCTGCTTGAGAACATGTTTTCTGTCTGGTTAATGTTTATAATGCTGCTTAAAGCAATATTATGTAACAGCTGCACCTTAAAACAGCAGCTTCAGGATCATGCTGATGCTCCACTGACTGTCACAGGGAGGGCGGCGTCTCGGCCATTCCCACTCCGGGCCGGGACGCTGCTGCTACTGCACTACTATGGGATATTTGGAGAACTGCTGTGTAACGCTGCATAATCTTAGTGTAATCATATTAGTGTAAAATCCTGAAGTATTACTCTACCGCCTCAGCCCACATGCTTCTACGCCTTCAGATCAAGCTTCTGGAGCTTTCAGCTAGTCCAGAAATGCATGTATACAGCTGTCCAGGAGGGGGCTCTCAAAGCATGATTTTGCATTAACAGCAGTGGAGTAAAAGTGCAATACACTCTACCTGAAGGGGGAGCCCAGGAACAACAACAACAAAAACAAAAACACAATACTGCATAATGCTGCTTTAAGGCTCTTCTGTGTTATTTTAATCCTGATACTCAACAAAAAACATCTAAAAGAACCGACGCCAGGTTTAAAAGACATTAGTATAAGGAAGCGTAATGGAAAAGAAACTAGGGTGCCCTGGTACCTGGTCATGGTATTGGCTGCTGCTGCTGACCGCTCCGCAAGGGGCGGGAACAGCGGTGGGCCGCTCCAGGGGACAGCTGGGCTCAGGGAAGGCCAGAGAAGAGGGGGTGGGACCTGTGTGGTGGTGATGGTGGTGAAAGTGGTGTGAATGGCTGTGGGAGTGCTGAGCAGCGGGCTGCTGCGGACCGGGCTGCTGGGCCGGACCAGTTTGCATGCACCCTGAGTGGGAGTGACCCAGGGAGAGGTGCCCTGAGGAGGGTCCACTGCAGGGCGAGTGCTGCGGGCAGCAGGACGGCAGCCGAGGCATCGCTACACCACCGCTTTCACTCGATGAACCTCTCCTGCCGTCTTCTGAGGCGAAAGAGAAGATAACATACATAGGTATATATTTAATTTGAGAACCTTACAGATCCTTTCGAAGCATTTCTATTGGTCCGTTCATCAAGAAACAAAAAACAACCGCAATCTTAAAAAGCCGCTATGAGAGAATCACTGTAAGGACTAAACAATGAAGCATCCTTGCATCCTTATAACCTCCATTAAATCCTTTAATCCTATTTTTTAAGGCAAATGTGCAACAACCCAGGTAGGTCTTGGCTGCAGGACTAGGTTTCAGGGAGGGGAAAAAACTGTAAACTTATAAATTTTCACTGTAACAGGTCTGATTTCCTGAATAATTAATGCGCTCTGGTGCATTTCTGCCGAGCCCAAGAAGCCACTAGGCTGTAAATAACTCAGCATTCAGTTCTGGCACACTGTCCTCACCCTCTGTGGCAGTGGCAGAGGTGGTGCTGAGCCCTGGAGCCCCACCATGGACCTGGGCCTCAAGTGTGCTGTCAGGGGCCGCAGCAGCGCAGCTTCCAGAGGTTCCCGGAGCCTCCTGGGGCTGCTCTGAGGTAGAGGCATGGAGGGAGGAGGAGGAAGAGATGGAGGAGCTGGCAGGCTGAGAGTGGATGCTGTCAGAAGTGGTTGGCACGACTGAGAGATCTGCAAGAAATACCAAAACAGAAACAGACACAGGAGATAAGAATGAGTGCTCCTCGCCAGATGCCTGCGCTTAAATCTCTAATTTGAGTGTGAGGCTGTGCGTGCATCCAATTTTCTACATTTTCAGGATAAACGCCCTGATTTGGTGGGAAGACAAGAGAGGAAAACAGAGCTAAAACACTGGCTTTTCACCAATTTGTGTTTCATTTTTAAACTGGAGAATCTTTATGAGGTTAGCATTACAGTAAGGCTGCTGCACAAGTCTTGGCACCCTAGTCCGAATTAAGATGTATTTTTTATATATATATTTCAATAGAATATTGACCAAATCAGAATGCAAGCTTACTTCTATCTGTAATAACAAAAAGCTTTGCATGTTCTCTGACTCTCCAAACCTGGTACGAACACCAGAGACGGTTTAAACGGGGGGCCGGTTGCCCACCAGTTAACACAAACAGGTGTTCTCGTAACGCTTAACACGGCCTCGGTTTACAGATACAGTCCCGCCCCGCCTCTCAGCAAACAGAGTCCTGCCTGCAGCAAAAAATAAATAAATAAAAGAGTCCCGCTTCTCAGCAAAAAAATAAATAAATAAAATCAAATAAAAAAAGTCCCACCTCTCAGTAAAAAATAAAAAATAATAAAAAAGTCCCGCCTCTCAGTAAAAAATAATAATAAAAAAAAGTCCCGCCTCTCAGTAAAAAATAAAAAATAATAATAATAAAAAAAGTCCCGCCTCTCAGTAAAAAAAAAAAATAAAATAATAAAAAAAGTCCCGCCTCTCAGTAAAAAATAATAATAATAATAAAAAAAAGTCCCGCCTCTCAGTAAAAAATAATAATAATAAAAAAAAGTTCCGCCTCTCAGTAAAAAATGTATAAATAAATAAATAATTTAAAAAAAAAGTCCCGCCTCTCAGCAAAAATATCAGGTTGCTGGTTACACTGCAAGCTGAAGAACAACAAGGTTGTGGGTTCGATACCTGGGCTCAACAAGCTGCCGCTGTTGGGTCCTTGAGCAAGACCCTTCACCCTCTCTACTCCTAGTGTCGGGAGCATTGCTAGTGCTATGGGAAGCTATGAACGGGTGGGATAATTGGCAGCACCAAATTGAGAGAAATTAAATTTAAAAAAAAATGAAAAAAAAATTATGGACAGCTCCTAAACAAGCTGTGCAGGAAGATGATCCACGAGTATCTCCGAACTACAGACCTCCTGCAATTAGGAGTGGGAGCACATTCAGAAACTGAAGGAGCTGCAAAAGACAGGGGGGTCCCAAGTTCTGCCTCCGTAGGTGCCCAAAAGTTTGCACAGGCGGATGACTATTTTATTTATGTTATGAAATAGGCAGCAACTGCATTTACACATCAAATGAAATGTATACAGTTAGGAAATGCATAGGACATGTGTCCCGTGTCCCTGACGGTGTATAAAAACAAGTGGGTGTGTGGGTGTTCGAGACTTGCTTCAGTGACCGGGCGGCCCAGGAGGATTGCTGCTCATTAACATTCCAGAGTGAGCATTCCATCTGCTTTTCATATTCACAAATTAATTTCTCTCTCCCTCAAAAGAAATGCAAATGCAGCCATATCTCTGAGCTCTCGGCGTCATCCCTCACAGCCACCCGCTCTCCACCCAAATAAATAAATAAATAAATAAATAAAGACACACAATCACTCTCAACCTGAAATCAAATCTAAGCGATGGAAATTAGTTTTCTTTAATAAACCTTAGAAATATGTAGCAGATTTAGGGGATAACAGACACACACACACACACACACACACACACACACACACACACACACACACACACACACACAAAACCACCTTCATCCAGAGTGGCAGTTTAATTGGTTTCAATAGCAGAGCTCATTGTGTCTCTGTGAGCTCAGAGGCAGCTTGCATAACAGACAGACTTCATTACACTGCCTGCAAATGAAATTAGGAATACACACAATTATACACACGGCACATCAAAGAGAAAAAGGCTCTGGATGCAGCGCACACCCGCCTGCGACTGACACTGCAGCTGCAGAGGCTATTTATACCCCGGCGCTTGATTAAAAGATATAGATTAATCATTATTAATGGTGCCTGTGCGCAAGCAAGCGGCCTGGAGTGTATGAATGGTCATGACTGAACAACACTAATTGAATTTTCCAGACTCATTCCTCCTCCCCCTCACTTTCTCCTTCCCGCTTTCCCCCCTCGTACACTCCGAGGTGCAGCCTATAGCTCAGGAAGAGACGTTGGAAGCGCTCACGGCGAAAGCGGAGTTGATTTGATGTGACGTCTAATATTTCCCAGACCCACGCAGCGTTGAACTGGATGATCCAACAGTCGGCTACTGAAGCTAAACTCGCGTGTGCCCGGGGAGCCTCGCTATGGGCCTGTGCGATGAAGAAGTCTCTGATCTAACAGTGACAGGAAAAACGGAAAGTTCTAAATTGTCCTTCTGGTAAATTTAGAAAATTACACAAGGAGTTGATATTAGCTCATATCCTCGTTTATATAAGCATATCAACTGGCCTTAATGTGGCGATGAAGGACGTAAAGATGTGAATA
Source organism: Salminus brasiliensis (assembly GCF_030463535.1). NCBI lineage: Eukaryota > Metazoa > Chordata > Actinopteri > Characiformes > Bryconidae > Salminus > Salminus brasiliensis. The sequence continues at coordinate 23,957,017 of NC_132902.1, forward strand.
ACGTTGCTAATCTGGTTCCAATGGTACCAGATGGTCAGGGTTTGGGGTATAGTAGACAGCGAGTGAGCAGTCAAGTCAGTTCTTGAAGGTGGGGTGTTGAAAGCTAGACAAACGGGCAAGCATAAGAAACTGAGACAAGGACCAAATAACGATGGCTAGACATCTCCACATCTACAAAATACCTTCTGATATACAAGATAAGATAAGACAGTCCTTTCTAGGATTGATTTTCTGAATTTATTTTTAATATTGGGATATATATATATATATATATATATATATATATATATATATATATACACACACACAATATATATATATTTTTTTCTTTTAAAATAAATATATATATATTATCAGATGTGGCATTTTGTAGATCTCTCTCTCTCTCTCTATATATATATATATATATATATATATCCCAATATTAAAAATAAATACAGAAATTCACATAATATTGCACAATAAGTCAGTGATCCAATAGATAATATTAATAATGCATTTAGTATATCCAGTTATGGGAGAAAAATAAATGGAAATTGATAATAGTGGAATTGTCGTTTTGAAGCATGCAGCAATAAAAAATAAATAAATAAATAAATAAGCTTATTAATGCTCGTGAAGGCCCATCCTCACGACTTACAGGACTAAACGGAGTGCCAGATACCACAGGACGTCCTCAGAGTCAGATTTGTATCATCCAAATCCTTCAAAATGGATCAATACAAGGACACTAAATTGACAGAAGTATTGGGACACCTGCTCATTCATTGCTTCTTCTGAAATCAAGGGAATTAAACAAAATAATTATAAATAAAACAATTTTGATCCTGCTTTTTTTTTTTTTTTTTTTTTAGAGTAACTGTCTCTACTGTCTAGGGAAGGATTTGGTTGCACTCCACTGTGAGGATTTGGTTGCATTCTGCTGCAAGAGCGTTTGTTAGTGAGGTTAGGATGCTGGATGATCACCATCCTACCTCATCATCCCCAACTCATCTTATCACTCCAGAGAACAGTTCTTCCACTGCTCCACAGCTCAATGCTGGGGGGCTTTATACCCCTCTAGCCCACGCCTGGCACTATTAGGCAGCATGGTGCCAGTAGGTTCATGTTTATCTGCTCCAGAGAGTCCTATTCTATTGGCAGTACTTCTCTACAGGGACTAGACAAGTGTGTGTGCATGTATTTGCACATCTGTGGCAGCTATTGGTGCAAGCTGAATACATTCATTAGAAGGGGTGTCCACAAATATTTGGACATAGTGTACATCTGTCTGTACATCTCTCTCTCTCTGTTATTTTTCAAAGTCAGCAGTGGTTCATAATGGTGCCCAACAGTGATGAAATGTGTGCATGTGGCGCTTCCAGGGGATCAGAAATAAGGTGAATTCTGAAAATGACAGAACAGCAAAAAAGGTCCAGCGTCCTTACCATCCTCGTCCACGGTGAGGTCCACCACCTCCCCGGCGTTCTGCCTGAGAGGCTGGATGACTGTGGACAGGCGATGGCGCACTCGGCCCTCCTGAGCCCGACTCTGAGAGCAGCTTGGCCCCCAGTGCATCCTGCCCACTGACCGTGGCCTGCCGGAAACACACACACACACACACACACACACACACACACACCAGAATTAAACATCTAAACATGTAAATACAAACACATACGGAGCTGTGTGACTGCAGACAGCAGAGCACCATATCACTACGTCACATCCTGAGACAGAGAGATCAGTCTGGAGATAATCACCGATGAGACCCGGTGGTGAACGAGCTTCGAGAGAAAACGCGAAGCCACTAATGCACCGATGAAATCAAAGCTCAATTGTACAATTCAGGAGCAGTTAGGGAGATGAATTAGTGCTCCTCGGAGTGAGCTGGAGAAGTAAATGTACTTAATGCAGGACGATTCCAGTCTGAACAGCGTTTTCAGCTACAGTACTGAAACCAGCTCTACTTCAGCAGCTGCTGGAACGATCACAGCTAGAACGTAAATAAGAGCCAGCTGACAGGGGAGCTGAAGAGGCACAGCGGTACATACAGGATCTCTAAACTCTATTTACAACTCTACAGAAACAGCAGACCATACAGACTGTAGGAGAAATCCAGTCTTCATGGATTTCTATTAAATAACTGGGAAACTGAACGCACACCATGCGCACTGAATGCTGGGTACAGTTGGCACAATGCAAACAAACCTGCCACAAGTTGATAAATCCAAAACCTGTAAAAATAAGACTTAAAATAACACTTATTGATTATTTATCATTATTTATCCTTTATTTGTTTATTTTCATTGGTATTTCTATTATTAGATTTTGTCTTGTTTTAATACTTTACTAATTTTCTATCTTATATTCACTCCTGCTGTTTCAAGTGACAAGTTTCTGCTGTCTGCTAGATTTTGGAGGAGCATTGCTGTGAGGATTTGATTGCATTCAGTGACAAGTGAGTTATTGGGTTCAGGATGTTGAAAGACCACCACCTCAATGCTTGCTGGCATGGGGGGCATAATACCCCTTTAGTCCACACCTGGCATTAGAAATGTAGGGTAGGGTCATGTAGGCAATAGGGCCATGTTTATCTGCTCCAGAGAGTCCTATTCTATTGGCAGTATGTGTGTGTGTGTGTGTGTGTGTGTGTGTGTATATATACACACACACACACACACACACATACATACATACATATATACAGACACACATATACATATACATTTTTTATATATGTATGTATGTATATATGTATGTATGTGTATACACATGTACACACACACACATATTGTAATACACACACACACACACACACACACACACACACACACACATATATATATATATATATATATTTTTTTTTTTTTCCTTCAAACACATGTACAACTCTACTCTGCTACTACAATTCTACTACTAGATGTTGCTCAGCATTACGAAATGTGAATTAGATTGGGGGTCAAAAGAGACCCCCCACCTCTTCATCTACTTTCAGGAACATTTAAACCATTCAATTAAAACCAAAACTAGGCTTCATGGCAAAAGTCCAAAACTCTTAATTCCAAAGATTTCTGTGGATGCTCTGGGAATATCACCGGCCTGCTGCGGGACTAAATCCATAGGAATGGCCCAGCGGCCCAGGCTGCCACAAAGCAGAGCGTGGTGATGAGAGAGAGTGTAAAGTGTAACTCAGGAAGGGCTTTAGGGGCTGCAGGCTCCCCGTCTGGAGACCCAGGAAGCCCCCTGCCTCCCAACTCTCCTGCCTAGCCCCCGTAGCCACAGATTGCATCATTAATACATCAAAACAAAATGATTACCAACAAGTGCGCAGGGCCTCGGAGAACTCTCCGGAGATCAGAGGTGTGCACACGATTCAGTAACCAGCACAGAGTCTGCAGAAAACAACACTGAGGCGGAAACCCGCGCTCAAACGATTCAGGAACAGAAATGAATATTTAAAAAATGAGTTTTAATTTTACAACAAGACTGAATCCAGCATTTTAGGCAGATGAGTACAGGGCTGTAAACTCAATGATGGCATTGATGCTAACAAGCAAACACAGTAATTCCTCTGACCAGCTTTTAAACTTCTCACTAATAAACTGAATCTGAGATGATTGCGTTTTATGTATTTTAGAAACTGTAAATTAGATTCTGGTCAAATCAGGAGATGCTTGAGTAAAGGAGGCAGATCCTTAGAAGTTAGTTAGCGCTTAAGTCAGCCCACACACTGGTGCTAGAGCTAACGCTAACACTAGAGCTCATACAGGACCTAATGCTAGAGCAGTAAACACAGTATAGAGTAAATAACCGAATACAAGGCCTGGAGATTATAACTCTCCCAAAGCCAAAACTCAAACCAACAAACAAAAGGACAGAAAAGCAGATGGAGAAAAGCGAGAGGGGTTTTTAAGGCTACTTAACGCAGAGGTTATTGGGAGCATCAGTCATTTGCATTTCGGATTCATTTAGTTTTGCTTAAATGGAGCATAAAACATCAGACATAATCAGAATAATAGCTCCTCACACATCAAATGCTGTGTGTTATCAGGGTTAAATGCTACAGCAATGCCACAGAGATTTAAGAGGGAATATGGAGTCACACACACACACACACACACACACACACACACACACACACACACTTCCTGCCCAATATTATAGCGACCTGATGGGAAGACCTAAGACTGCAGTGCTGCTCTCTAATTGGCCCGTGCCGTCCTTTCCCACAACAGCGTTGCTAAGATCCCAGGGAGAGACACCACCTCCTGGGAGGAGCTTCTAATTACCCACAAGTAGGCCTGGGATTATTTTGTAAATACCTGTTTACCACTATGGCCTTCTGAGGCCTCGGTGACAGTGGAAAACTGTAAACACAGGCACTGGGGGAGCTTCCAGGGTGGCTGAGCGGTGGTAAAACATAAGGTGGAAAAGTAGCATTCAAGGAAACCAGGACACACTAATGCACCAGGGCACCCATATGCACACTTACACAACCGGACACCAGTACAGACTCATTCACCAGGGCACCCATATGCACCAGGGCACCCATTTGCACACTTACACAACAGGACACCAGTACAAACTCATTCACCAGGGCACCCATATGCACCAGGGCACCCATTTGCACACTTACACAACAGGACACCAGTACAGACTCATTCACCAGGGCACCCTTGGGCACCCATATGCACACTTACACACCAGGGCACCCATATGCACCAGGGCACCCATATGCACCAGGGCACACTTGGGCACCCATATGCACCAGGGCACACTTGGGCACCCATATGCACCAGGGCACACTTGGGCACCCATATGCACCAGGGCACACTTGGGCACCCATATGCACCAGGGCACACTTGGGCACCCATATGCACCAGGGCACCCATATGCACACTTACACACCAGGGCACCAGTACAAACTCATTCACCAGGGCACCCTTGGGCACCCATATGCACACTTACACACCAGGGCACCAGTACAGACTCATTCACCAGGGCACCCTTGGGCACCCATATGCACACTTACACACCAGGGCACCAGTACACTCAATCACCAGGGCATCCATATGCCCCTGGACACACCTATACACACTTGGGCACCAGGGCACTAGGACACACTCATATACCAGCACAACCACCACATTTTTGTTGTTGACGCCGCAAGGGCCGCTCAAATGACCCTTTAAGAAGAGACGGTGGATCTGAACAGCACACTCTATATTTCACAGTTAATCGGTTTTCTGCACTGTTAGCTTGGTCGTATCGTATTAAAAGTGAACGCAGTCTGAGGAAGACTACTGCTGTGGATGCTCATCATAAAGGACCATATAACCAAGTGGCTAGCTGTGCTCACCCAACAACCGCTGGTGCAGCAGACGTCCTAACACAAAGTAAACAAAGATGGCCACCTCCACTGTTTCATGGAAAATATGGTGGGTTGCTGTCTGTGCGTGAACACTGTTGGGACCAGTTAATTCCGCTGTACTGCAGAATGACAACAAAGGAATATCAACAGAGCTAAATCTATCTGTGTTGAGGCTGGATGAGATGTTTGAGGGAAAACCTGAACATGCCCATCACACAGGGTCTTCTTGGCCTGCCACTAATACACCATCACTGGACAGCTGAACGTGACTGGACGAGACGCAAACTGACTGTTCTGTTAGATCGGCCAACACATGCTCGCACTGGCTTGTATCATGCTGAGCAGTCGCGGTTCTAGCTTGCATGACACCCTGGGCGAATTCCATGTGATGACTTGCAAAGAGTCTGGATTTAAGGGCAAGGCTTGGGCTGTGGGCTATTGTAACAACCTGGGGTTGAGAGGGCCGTTCGGGTGATTCTAAGGGTCCGTGATTGACAGGAGGCCCTAAAAATGCATTATTTGAGTATTTTGGCCCAGTTATGAGGCCCAGTGTATTATCTTTTTATGGGGCGTGGGGTGGGGTGTTGCATCTCGATACAGAGAGGACTTTATAATTTGCAAATTAATTGCAATACTGTAACCATTATGATATGCTGCTGTTTTATTACATCAAATTTTAGGAAAAGTTGAGATAAGAAGAAGAAGAATGGCGTCCATCCTGCCCTGAAGATGATTGGACGAGACGCTAACTGAAAGTTGTTATATCGGCAGATATCGGATATACACACACACACACACACACACACACACACACACACACACACACACAGCTGGCGAACGCTCATCAGAACTGCTGTGCAACTCTGCTTCTTTACTTTCAGATACTGCTTCTGAATCTCTCAGCTTGTCCAGAAATGCATGTGTAAAGCATGTCCTTTAGGGATGGCCCAAGGCAAAAATTACACTTCCTGACTCTAGGGGGAGCCCAGAGGCAAAAAATAATCACAATGCTGCTTTAAGTCTTAAATATTAAGAGTACTGTTGTGTTATAACAGTAAGAATTTGGTGTTTAAATAATAAGTGTTATTATTAAAAGTTATTAAAGTTATTAAAAGTTATTAAAGTGTTATTAAAAGTTAAAAAAGTAAAGAATAATATCTGTATAAAATCAGAATCCGTTAGGTGATGTAACCTGTAGGCGCAACTGCAAAATCTGGCAGCATCAGGATACAGACAGGACACGGCAAATAAAGCCACGGACTAAAGACACCCTGTCATTTCCCTGCTCTAGCGCTTACTCTCTTCGACCACAGTGAAGAGTGTAAGAGTGTAAACGACGCTACAGAAGCAGAAAAGCATGAAAACACTCGACCGCTTCCTTTAGGGACGTCTGATTCACTCCTTCAACACTCCCAGCGCTGCGGCCTCTCCCGCCGGCCTCTCTCGCCGGTCTGCTCTAAACAGTGATACAAAAGAGCTCTGAGCGGAAGACCAACACCGCTCGTCCTGCTGACCCTTAACTCCCACCCTCTCGGCCCACCACCCCTCCCCCACCTGGGCAACTATCAAAATGGCCATCTCTCTTAGCAGGCTACAGCAAGCCAGGGCACTCCCTCCACCCCTACCCCCTCCCTCCACCCCTTACCCCCTCCCTCCTCTCTCTCTGCCTCCTTCTCCCCAGATCAGACAGACTTCCCAGAAACGATTCTTCTGAGAATACGCTACAACAGGGAGAGGAGGGAGAGAGAGCAAGCGAGCGAGAGAGCAAGAGAGAGAGAGAGCGAGAGAGCAGGAGAGAGAGAGAGAGAGAGAGAGTGCGAGAGAGAGAGCAAATGAGCGAGCAAAAGAGAGCAAGTGAGAGCTAAAGCAAGAGAGAGCAAGAGAACGAGAGAGCAAGGGAGAGAGAGCAAGAATAAGCACCTCGGTTTCCGAGATACTACCACCCTTTGCCCGGTAACCTATCATCATGCCCTTTTCAACATCGCCTTTGCCCATGACTGTGGTTCTGCTACTCCGCTACAGCTGACTGGGGAGCTCACTTATTTACCCCGTCAGGTAGCTTCTGTGAAATCCCTCCAAACCAGAGGTGGTCATAATCTCCTGATATGACTGTAAAGGTGGGCGAAGGGCCTTAGCATCTAACGTCCACGTCTCGCACACTGAGAGCCTCCCAACGGCATAACAGCGGGGTCATCGATGCCAGAGGGGAACGGCGGCGACTCCGGCGAGCGGTACAGAGCATTCAGCGCTCCACTGTGGATCAGCTAACCTTTATAATGACCACCTTCTATCATCACCCTAATACAGTCCATGCCACGACTAGCGCGTCTCGCTAGTGCTATCCCAACCAAGCATGGCCATTCAGACAGATAGGTAGGTGGTCCCATTGAGGGTAATCCAACATCTGTTACCAGCTTTTCTGCCACTGTAACCTCACCCTCGGTCTTCATGGCGGCTGCTGCTGCTGCTGCTGACCTCCAAGGTCAAATCCAAAACGATTCTCAGCATCTTGAGATGTGCTGGAGTTTTACCCTTCAAACATTCTCCTGTTTCTCCTCCAGAAATTTGAAGCATAGTGCCTCAAATGAAGAGACATAACATTCACATAATTCATCTTCACTGACCCTTCGTCTTCCCTGACCGCGATATCAGCGAGTAAACACAGCCGCTGTGGAACATACTGCAGACGTAGACACAGAGACAGAGAGAAAGATAAGATAATAATAAGTGAGAAATGGTGAGAAACTGAGAGAAGGGCGTGGAGTGAACCCAGCTGTTTCACTTTCTAAATGTTAAACAAGGGGACAGTTCACATCGGAGAGCCTCACACTGGTGGCCTTCTCAGCCTGTTTAGGAAAGACATGCCACAATCCTGCACACTGAAATAAACAGTGCTAAACAAGCTGACCAGCTCAGCACAGAGTACATAAACACCACCGTGCTCAGCTCCATCCGCAGAGCAGAGCCGGAGAGATGGAGATCAAGGGAGTCCGAGCGAACCTGCAGTGCTGTGTGTTGAGCAAGCACTGGAACAAGACCTAAAGAGGGAAATACGCAAAACAATAGAGCTGTGTATTAGCAAGACCCTGGTGATACCATATGTACGATATGTAGGGGGTTATGATTTCATATTTAATATAATATTGCATATAAATAATATTCAAGAAAAAACACCATTGTTTTATCCAATCAGAATAGAGAGATCTCAAGTCAAGACTATATCACTGCAAGTATTCCCATGATGGACACTGACTAAGCCGGAGCTACAGCCTTTTATTTAGGTGAATATTAATACTGGTAATATTAACAACGTTAGTAAAAGCTGGGCTGAACTTGCTAGGACCGTCTGACCTGCCCATGCTGGTCAGCTGGTCCACTTGTAGATGATTTAGTGGTCAGTGGAACCGTTCTGAGATCTTCTTAAACCCCTATCCAGACTCCTCTGCATGTCCAGCCTTCTTTCTAAAGGCCTCAGAGAGCTCTCTGGATCTGGCCATGGTGATCTTCCTCACCCCTCACTTGAACCATCAAGACCAGACTAATTCCAGTAGTAATAAATGTGGGGGGTGCAAACTTTTGTCCACCGTCCACGCCTGTTGGCAAATACCTACCCGAATATCACCACCCCTCAATATGTTTGATGCACACTGGCCGATGCAGAAGGCCCGTATGGGTGGTTGTGGGGTTCCGCTATAGGGAATCACGTGGGGGGGCAAGAAGATGAGCCAAAGCGCTGGGGGACCGCCGGCCTGGCATTTCTAAAAACAGCTTGGCATCTGCACCCCCCACAGAGAGGCCTTGGCTCCAGCTTGGGTGGAGAAGCTGACTGGGATTCTGCCTGCAGGACTGCACATGAGCTGATCCAGGACAAATCCCTTAGCTCTGATAGGTCCCAATAATATTAATAGACCTACCATAGCTGGTCACTCACCATCGTTTCTTCTGAATTAGGAGGTATTACGGAGGAGTAATACCCTCTGCTCTGCTTATACGCCGCTGCAGTAAGAGCCTCTACTCTCTGGAAAGTCTTAACACAAGATGGTGGAACATTGCTGTGAGAACTGGATTGTGCTGAGCCATCACAAAAGCACAAAAAACGGTCTCTGATTTTCTCCAGAGCAAACATTAGGCAATGACAAGCTAATAGGAAAACCTATTGGCACCATGTCAGCTAATGCCAGGCGTGGGCTAGAGGGGTGTAAAGCCCCCCAGCATTGAGCTGTGGAGCAGTGGAAGAACGGTGCTCCCTGGAATGATGGATGGTGGAGCTCAATCCAGTACTTTTCGGAGTAGCTCTTGTTTCTGAATGCAATCAAATCCTCACAGCAATGCTCCTCCAAAATCTAGTAGAAAGCTTTCTTGCCTGGACAGTAGAGACAGCAGAGTTACTCCAACAAAAGCAGGATCAGCTCTTTTTAATAGCCTTAATTTCAGAAGAAAACATGAACAAGCAGGTGTCCCAATACTTTTGTCAATGTCTGTGCATTATATCTATATGGATGAATCTGGATCGTGTGTGATTTGGTCAGACTCCCATTTGTATACTACAGTAGGACTGGACAATATGATGATATTTATCAATATTGCAGTTAATTACATTATGATCTTGATTAATAAACATACTAGGTTCTAAAAACGGTCCGGATGCTTACATTGTTATTTGCCCGGTTTAGGAAGCAGGACGCAGTGATAAAAACCCTTATATGGGTAAGAACCTTATATGGGTTCTACTATAGGTACACAAGTCTGCACTTCATAGGACCATTTTAGCTAAGAGCATGGTGCTCATGCATAGCAGTTAATCTATCACACACACACACACACACACACACACACACACACACACGACAAGCCACCTAGTAGCTCTTCTTCCATTCTGCGTACACACACACACACACACACACACACACACACACACACACACACACACAGTCGCATGCATGCAGAGGCACTCACACACAAGACCCATTTTTTTATCTGACCTTGGTCACAGGTCATCCGTTTTCCTGAGCTGCAAAGACTCGCAGCCATTAACCCTCCAGCCTCCCCCCCAGCCTCCCCTCCCCCTGCCTCGAACTGCTCTCCTACATTCTTCACCCTCAGAGACCAGACCAGGCCCATCAGCATTCAAACCCAAGACCTGACCCCAGTGCTCCTGTCCTCCGCCAGCACGAACACACACACGCTTTTTACTCAATGTTAGCCCCTACACGGCAGTATACAGGTCTATATATAGACGCTAATTCTATAATAAGTGTAGTATTATATTACACAGATGTAGTACCATGCATAAATATGTATAATACTGTATCCTGTTGTAGTCCAATTAATAAAGTACGTACAGATATAGACAACGGCTAGTTTATCTAATCAGTCCTTTATTAAAGTAATGCTGGTGGGCTGCTGGTGGGACCGGACACATCAGTACCCAAACCTGCGTCCTTCTGACCAACATATATTATATATAACTCTATTAACCAACAGCACATTCTGACCAGCGACCGTGTTTATTTGGGTTTGTTCTCACGTTATATAGAGTTAATTACAGGTAGACACTGTCACTGACCACTGACTTTATGGTTATGTGGGTTTATTCTAATGTTATATAGAGTTAATTACAGGTAGACACTCACTGACCACAACCTTTATGCTTATGTGGGTTTATTCTAATGTTATATAGAGTTACAGGTAGACACTCACTGACCACAACCTTTATGGTTATGTGGGTTTGTTCTCATGTTATATAGAGTTAATTACAGGTAGACACCCTCACTGACCACTGACTGTTTACTTGTGTTTTTCCAATGTTATATAGAGTTAATTACAGTTAGACACTCACTGACCACAACCTTTATGGTTATGTGGGTTTATTCTAATGTTATATAGAGTTAATTACAGGTAGACACTCTCACTGACCACTGACTGTTTATTCCAATGTTATATAGAGTTAATTACAGGTAGACACTCACTGACCACCGAGTAGGTTTATTTAAGATAAATTATTCTAATGTTATACATTAGAATAATGTATAACATTAGAATAATGTAAGAAATTATTCTACTGAGATACAGTTTTAAGCAGGTTTAACAGAGTTATAAGTAACTATATGTAATCATGTATATGCAAATATCTAGACGTGACTAGAATTTCCTGAGCTCTAATATCAGGACTAGTTCACAAATTATTCACAAAGTCAAGAGCATTTTGTTTCCCCTGTTTTCTTCTAAAGTGTGATGACATTTGAGTCCTGAAAATGTAAAAAAACCACACACACACCCACACACACACACCCACACACACACACCCACACACACACACCCACACACACACACACACCCACACACACACACCCATCCCCCATAAAGGGGAAAAAACCTGGAATCACATGGGACTGCACCAGCACAGTAACGCTGCTGCCCACCATGTGATCAAGAATAATAGGTTTCCTGACCTTTACGAAAACAGGAGAGATACATAGTCGATGTTGCTGATGCAGAGCCAGAGAGAGAGAGCGAGAGCGAGAGAGCCAGAGAAAGAGAGCCACACACACACAGAGAGAGAGAGAGAGAGAGAGAGAGAGAGAGAGAGAGAGAGAGAATGAGAATATGTGAAAAGAAGGGGAGGGGACGACAGTAAACAAGCCAAAAGGCTTCATCGCTGTTGCTAGGTGTTAAAACTGGGTCCAGTGCAGGATCTGGGTGGGTTCAGTTAAAGGCATTTTTGGTACTTAACACTTTGTGTCACTTTGTTGGTCTTATAGTAAAGGCATGCAAACCCTGCTGACGTAAACTGGGCAGCTAAAAGCTGCAAACTCAACACGGTTGAGGCCAGTAAATGTGTGCGTTTGGGACAGTCCAATGAATATCAGCATAGTAATATTCGCCAAACATCAACTGCCCATAAAACACCAACGCTCCTTATTCTGTTATAATATAATATTAGTAAAAGAACGCATTCAAAAGCACCATTTTAAAGAGTGGCCCTCTGTTCTTCAGGCCACTATTATGATCTACAACACCTCTACTATACTAAATGCATATACACCAACCTCAGCATGGCTGCGCTTGCCAAACATGTCCAAGCAGTCCTGTACGAATCCAGTAAGAATCCAGATCATCCTGCAGCTTATAAACATGGACATCAACTACAGGTTTGATTTGTGAGATATAAAATATGATCTTGCTCACTGGGGGTCTTTGATCCTTCATGTCTTACATTATTTCTTCTCTTTGTCTCTGTCTTTTATTAATTACTAATAATGTAAAGCTGCTTTGTGATGACAACAGCTGTAAAAAGCTATGCAAATAAATCTGACTTGAAATCTGATATGATATGAATAAACAAGACTGTGTAAACAAAGGCTCAAACAGAAAATCAGGACCACATTAATGCAATCATGGGAGAAAATGAGGACATCCCATGAAAACCTCTCTCTAAAATATTTAAACATCTGGACAGCTGATCTTCATTTGGGCAATACTGGGAGATGGATGTAAAATAACAACCATTAGAATGGTCCTAAAATGTCTTAAAATAATTGTTAAATGTAATAAATAAAAATGTAAAAAAACTGTCCTGTAAGGAAAAAAGTTAGGACACCCCCACATTTATTAATGCATTAGTATCAGAAACCCCTGAAACATCACACAGCTGAAAGACTTCTGCATGGAGGAGTAGGACATACTCATTCCAAGTTGACAGAAATGTGTAGCTGAGGGAAAATCCAGCTATGAGGACGCAAGGTGTCCTTACTTTTTCCTGCACAACATAACGCTTCTTAATGGTTCTTGCAATATTAGCCTTCTGAGTTTTCAATAGTATTTGTTTAACATGGTACTACTGGAGCTATACAAGACTAAATCTCCTAATACTTCAACAGTATTAGGATATTTTTTGCCATATTTGCCATAGTCGCACAGTCCTAGACCACAAAACACTATAAATAATTTAGGTTTGATCATGCCACATTTTAGATATATTCCAAGGGATATCACATGTATGCATTTATGTAGTAATAAAAAAAAAACAAGACTACATTCACATCAGCAGGCTGAAGTGACTCAAATCTACATTTTTTCTGCCTTAATGAGACATCACATTTTTTTTTTAGAGATGGATCACATACATGTGAAACTAATGTAAACAGTCAGATCAGATTTTTATGTGTCTTCCCCCCATTTTAGTACAGTAAGTTATCTAACAAATATCCCATACAATACCCCATCCATTACAGACGGATACAGGTTGTTTACGTTCATGAATATGAACCATCAAAAAATCTGAATTAATTAATGAGGCTAGTAATGCGACTGTAGCCAATGTGGTGTTTTGCTCCAACACGATCCACAGTCACAAGGGAAAATAAAAGGGGTCCAGGGGTGTTGGTGCGAGGTTCAGGCGACGATGGAGCTGTGTTCATCTAGGGTTTGACAAAGTGACTTTGCTGGCAGGAGCGAACAGGCGGCCCACGCTATTTCTGGCAGCAGCGAGCGGGATAATGGAATCAAGCTGTTGGAAATGACTCTCAGCTTTGCACAGGCAGGGACTTCAATAACAATTATGAACCGAGGACTGGGGCACAGTCTCCAAAAAAAAAAGGAGGAAAGGGGTGGGGGAACCGCACTGATAAGGCACCACAAAATGAGGATTAAGCCTAGCAAATTGCAAGTTAAAAGCATCAAAAAACACCTCAATTTGGATAAAGGATGAACAAGGCAAAATGCGCAATGCGTAGTATAATGCTTAAGCTCCACGGACAATAGAATTAGTCATCTTGCATGTTTCAGGTGGTAGTAACTTCAGGCTCCTGCAGATGGCGCTGCACGGGGATACTTGGGCTATAAATACCTGCGGGGCACGAGACAGGACACCGGGTGTGGAAAATGGGTCCCAAAGCATAAGGAGTGGTGTGGCAAAGGACCATGGTGTGAAGGAAGGAGCTGAATCTGCAGATGTATGAAAGCATACGGTCATACAGGTCTACCAGCAGTGGCAAAAATCCCAGTCTACAGGAAATTCTCCTCATTCGGCCACAATTCTGAGGAGAATGTCCTGTAGACTGGGATTTCTGCCACTGCTGGTAGACCTGTATGACCGTAAGCTTCCATACACCTGCAGATTCAGCTCCTTCCTTCACACTATGGTCTTTGGCCACGCCCAAATGCTGAAAATCACTCCTTTATTCCCCATGATTAACTGTATCTGCTTTGCGCCCCATTTTCCACACATCCAACGAGACCCTCAGTGCACTGTACCTCCTCTTTTTAATCTATGTGTCCCGTCACGCACCCCACAGGTATTTTTTTTTTAGCCCCATCATCCTCATGCAGCTCCATCTGCAGGAGCCTGAAGTTACTACCACTATAAACATGCAAGAGCTTATTATACAATATCTTGAGGTTAACCCATGATAAACCCACATAAGACATAATGCGATTAACGTCATTTATCACAATACAGCACCAGCACTGCCCATCCCACTGTGGTTTAAGCAAGCCTGTGGAATATTAAGTCGGAATACTAGCTATGTTGATAAATGAGCATCTAGTAAATGCTGTACATCTCAAAATAGGAGAATTCCTATTTTCTAAACCAGAGGCCATTTACCCCCCATTTTTTAGGGCAGCTATGGCCTAAAGGGTAAAGAAGCAGGCTCTGACCCGCCAGTTCAATCCTCTGGATATGGCAGGATGGGGGAGTGGGGATTGACAGAACACTGGTATTCAAAGCTGAGATGCCCTTGAGCAAGGCACTCAGACCCCCATGGCTCCCCAGGCACTGAGGCCGTTGCCCAATGCTCCGGGTGTAAGAGTCCACTGCCCTATTCACTAGTGTGAATGTGGGTTCACTGCCATAAATGGGCAAAATGCGGAAGCTGAACATAGCCATTGCACAGCAATACAATGGCTACAAATTTCCTTTCCTTCTCCAGCAGCTGTGGTAGAGTCCCAACGACCTCAGGGTCATTTCTATGAGTTGCGAAGGCCTCATTTGATTTTTCACACCAAAAGCCGAGGAGGAAGCAAGATGGAAGAAAAGGGGGTGGGAGGAGTAAGAAGAGACGAGCTGCAGCATTAGCTCTGACATGGGGCTCGTCCTTGAAGTGCTCAGCTCAACAGCTGGGAAAGCTAGGGAATGCCTGCAGAAGAGCAGAGCCTGCCAGCGCTACATCCAGTCCCAGATGTGCGATCTCACATAGGCACTGATGGCGTCCACTCTGAAGCCCGGGGGGATCTAAACATTTCAGAGCTGTTCCCAAAAATCAGTCGTAGTCAGAGGTCGGGAGCCTAAGCCCATGGTGAAGTAAAAGCACAGTCTCTTCAGAGAAGTCTGAAAACACTGCTACATCGTCCGTCTATGTGTTGTGTATATGGAAATCTACCAGAAACAATTTTGTATGTTTTTGAGAGGTCATACCCGCCCATTCACACTGAAGTTATAAGAAGGGTTTCAGCCCAGCATGTTTTTTTTGAACAATGCACAATACAGGGCAGCCAATCAGAACAGAGCTTATTTACATTTATCAGGTTTGGGGAGCGTTTTCACGCGTGTCCCTTACGCACAAGTCAGGACTGATTCAGGCCTCATTTGGGGGAGGGGCTCATTAGCGCTGGTTTGCTTTCACACAGAGGATCAATTCAATTCGAACCCTGGATCGATTGCGCAATTTTGAACGCCACAGTCTTGCAAAATGGGTTGGGTTCACCCACTTCCCTTGGATACAAACACCAGAGTGGCGTTTCACCATTGGGTTAGGTCAGCGGCTACGTATAATGATCCAGTGGACTACCAAAGGCGCTACACCAAAATGAACCGAGGATCGCTGGTTCGAATCAAATGCTGGTCCACTATGATTGCTTCAGGACTGATTCAGGCCTCGTTTAGGGGAGGGGCTCATTAGCGCTGGTTTGCTTTCACACAGAAGATCAATTCAATTTGAACCGTGGATGGCTTGCGCAATTTTAAACGTCATGGTATTTGCAAAATGGTAGGACCAAGGTTCACCCATTTTCCTTGGATACAAACACCCAAATGGTGTTTCACCATTGGATCATAGCAGTTCCTCATGCAGGAACACCTGCACGCAAGGAGCCTCATAGGTGAAGGTTTTTGCCCATTTGAATGATAAGTTAGGTCAGCGGCTACGAATAATGATCCAGTGGACTACCAGAGGATCGCTGGTTCGAATGAAATGCTGGTCCACTATGATTCCTTCAGTGAAATATAAAAATGTTTTTTTTTATTATCCATGCATTTTCCTTACAGTTTATTTTTCTGTACATATTGTAGTGCAAACGTTACCAGATACGCAGAGCCAAGTTGATCCACATAGGGAAAAAAAAAAATCACTGTAGGTTGCAAAACAGGTAAAGCTGATTGCAGGATGATGGAGTGGAAAAACTGTGCTTTACTTACAGGATAAAGGTAAATACGGACCATTAAACCCCAAGCAAACAGACCGACACATCATATGATAACAATAGGATATGAAAACTGCATACAATTACTCCTCAGCACAGCTAATAAATAAACCCCTTTGTTTGGTGTGTATTTCTTTCTGGCCAGGTGGGTCATAATTTATTCCTCATCAAAAATCGGCACGCAGGTGCTTCAGGGACTGTTAGCTTGGGGCTAAAAATAGTGTGTGTTCGCTTCCTACTAGACTGTAAAGAAATACTGCCTTATTAGAAAACGAACTTGCAAAGTCATTCCAGAGGTCGTCAGCATGGACAGAAAGTTTTAGGGCTCACCTGAAGGCATCTCCCACAATCTCCACCTCGCTGTCCGTTGAAGTGACGTTGATTTCCTCACTGGCTGGTACAGGAGGTGCGGGAGTAGCTTCGATCACCACAACGTCTTCGTCTAGCGGACCTAAAAAAAACACACAAGGGAAAAGAGAAAAATCCATTAATTCACATTACGGCTCGACAATGTACTGCTCGTTAATCGTTTTTGCGACATTAGCCTGAGCCTGCATTACTGGCATCGTTAAAGACTGTAATACAGCAATAATACAGCCAGTGAGGGGCAACCACACCTCAAACACCTCCATTACAAACACTGAAGGGGTGTCATCACACTCCACCCTCCAGCTGCAGAGTGCCGGTCTGGACGGACGACCCGGTTTGGGGTTTTTAGCGTGGTGCTGGGGTTCCACCTCAACAGAAACTCTGAGGTGAAGACCAGGGGGTTTTAATCAGAACACGGTTCAGCTCTGCAAACATGGGAGATGTAGGACCCTCAGAGTTTAAACGCAGCACGAAAATACCCATAATAATCAGGACTTTCAGAACAGAACTAAAAAGCGTAACCCTGCGTAAATAATTCAGCTTCTGCTTTCAGTAAAACAAAGTCTTGCGCACGGACTTGCTAACTAATGCCCTGTAAGGAGGGGAAGGAGATTGCAAAAGAATCCAATGACGAGCAAAGCAAAGGTTAGTCAACATCTGCTTAGTGAGAAACAGCACCATCTGATCTGATTACGTCCAACTATGAGGCTCAACACAACTTTTCCTGCATTTGGTTGCTCCATATATTGACAAAAGTATTGGGACACCTGCTCATTCATTGTTTTTTCAGAAATTAAGGATATTATAAAGAGCTGATCCTGCTTTTGTGGGCGTAACTGTCTCTACTGTCCAGGGAAGAAGGATTTCTACTAGATTTTGGTGGAGCATTGCTGTGAGGATTTGATTGGAGTCAGCGATATAAGCCTTAGTGAAGTCCGGGCTCAACCAAAAGTACTGGATGGAGCACAAGCCAATGCTGAGGGCTTTATACATCTCCAGCCCACACCTGGTGGCAATAGGCTCATGTTTACCATCTGAATCAGCAATGGGTGTATCTACCTATCCATCCGTCCATCTGTCGGTCCATCCATCCACGTACATACATACATACATATATATATATATATATATATATATATATATATATATATATATATATATATATATATATATATACACAAACATACATACATACATACACACCCTGCTGCACCGTATTGTGCTTCATTTAAGGCATTATTTCAATGTGAAGGGATGTGCTGAGGCTAAATATGTGGACATTCCTAAATGAAGACCCTTATAAACTCTACAAACGCAGGGGAATTCAATGATTATGCCCCCTTTAAATATAAATGTGGGTCAGTGCTCTTAAGAGGGCGGCTTTACATTTGCATGACAGCTTTTTTTTTTTTGTATTATTCCAAGATCACTGGGTGGTACAAACAACATCCAGCAGAATACTCTGGAGTGTTTCCACTACCAGGGGACATCCACAACAGGGAGGAAGTGATCATCTCTCTCGCTCTCACTCTCATCCATCTCCATGTGCCTCTACAACAAAGCAGCAGGTTTCCATCTTCTCTCTCTCTCACACACACACACACACACACACACACACACACACACACACACACACACACAGCAACAAGGCCTCCCTCTCTGACCGAGCGGATGCAGTTGTTTAACTGCAGCTGGTCTCAGAGCAGCTGTAGAGCCAGTCTGGGCCGCAAAACACTGGGAGTGCAAATGTAGGTCACGCAAATCCGTGCTCCTCTAGATGCAAACCCGGCCTACTAGCTCCTGATTGGCTCGCTGGCCCACGTCTCTCATCCCTGCTTGCACCTAGGGAAGAAGGGAGGGGGGGAAGGGGGGGGCTCAGGGTGTGTTCTTTATGAAACAATATATACAGACACTAAATGTCCAAATGTTTGTGGACACCCCCCGAAATGAATGCATTCAGCTTTAAGCTGCACCTTTTTTTTTTTTGCTGGCACAGATGTGCAAATGCGCGCACACACACACACACACACACACACATCTTGACTAGACTTTAGAAAAGTACTGCCAGTAGAATAGGATTAATGAATGAGCAGGTGTCCCAATACTTTTGTCAAGAGTATTTGGATGGCAGTTTCTACAATGAATCACCCAGCCCTACACCTACACCCACACCCACACTCCTTAAACTTCACACTTATTTTAACGCCACCATGTTAAATTAATTACGTCTTATTAAAAATGAATAATAATAGAGATGTATAACGTAAACACTCCTCTCATTTGTGTTGTGTTATTAAGTATCATCTGTAGTATCATCAGCCACTGTAACTGTAGTCTGAATTACACTGCATTTCGTCAGCCAATGCCTGGAACAGTCATTATATGGAAAAAGTAAAAAATAATTAATTATAGCTGGTTTAAGAATTCATTAGGAATTCATGCCAGGCATCAACGTCACTTCAGCTCCGAGCTCCACAAACTGCACTGCTTTCCAAGCAGCCGCTGAGTAATAAAGAGCAAAGACGCCCCGAAAATCTACAAGTGTGGAGAGCTTTTAATGATCAGACACCGAGAAAACACTCAGTGCCCTCCTGAGGTAGTAGTATAGCTGTTCAACTACATACTTCCCGTTATACTTGCTTAATAAGTTCACGGCCCATTTCAGTTCATTCGCGCCATCACAGTAAACAGTATACAATCAATACGGCTCACAAACAAATCCTTTACGTACAAAAACAAATACTTCACTACGCTCATTCTTCCATGCATCCTTTGTCAGTATGGATGTTAAGCAATACATCCACTCGGGGGCGGTTCAGAGTTAAGTTTCAGACAACAGCAAACATGGAGGACGTAGTGATGATGGCGAAAAGGACCGTACGGCACTGCCCCTACAACCTCCCGTGGTACTGCTGTGTTCCATCCGTATCCTTAAGCACATCGTGTACAAGCATTCGTCCAGGTCCATATCCGTATTTATTAATACTGAGCATAAATGAGCCTTGCTACATTGCCAGCAGGGACGTCAGAGCCGATCCAGGCATATTGCAATGGATCAGGTATTGGCTATTTTAATCCTGATCCAATTCCGAGTCTTTGTTTTAACCATGGTTTTCAGAGCACCATCTGGTGTCCTCAAGGTGTCATTACCAATTATTATTATTATTACTGCCCAGCCGGCTGCAGCAGCAGTGCGGACGTTCTCAGAAGGTAAATAAAGGAGTTGAGGTTCTGCAGTGTGGAGCTATTTTACAGTGGAACCTGAAAACAGACCATAATATCTGACCCTTTATAAAACCATCACTGAAACGCTCTGTTTTACCAGCGGGAGAACCGCAGAACCGGTGCTCGCCTTTCTCTGTTTATAAACCAGCACTGAAGAACCCATTCAGAACCGAGTGGAGGCTAATGCTAATGCTAACGCACACACACTAGCTATAGAAACCCCAATCACACACACACAGCACATTCACCCACTATAAACACACAGTTATTACACACCAGTAGACCAACAACCACAGATACCAGTCCAGAGTGTGTACCACTACACACACACACACACACACACACACACACACACACACACACACACACACACACACACACACACACACACAGGAGGTGATTAGACAGCAGTGTTGTAAAGGAGCTGGGAGCTGATTGGTCAGGAGGGAGGAGAGTCAGACTGGATTATCAGATATTAAACACTATAAAACATCATTTTAATAAAAGTCTGGACTAAACTAAATCAGTCAGTCCAGAAAGTCTGATTATAGAAACTGAGACTGAAAATAAAGGATTTTACTGATCGGATTAATCAGCAGCTCGTCTGATCTAAACTGTGGAGCTGGATTATTATTTATACACACACACAGATCAGATCAGATCGGTATCAGCTGGTCCTCCTAAAGACACAACATAATTAAAATTGATAAACTCTTAATGCTACAGATCACTGTTTTAGCAGATATTTGGGGGGGTGTTAAGTATTCAGGTACTGGTTCAGAAACACCACCACTAAGTATTCAAAGCCCATAAAATGCAGTTTGGGTCATAATTAATTATAAATCACAACATACTTCATCAACAGCAGACTACGGTTGCCAAGCAACATGATGATCAAAGATTAGGACACATCTTTGGCACATTAAACCAGATCTCGAACGAGATGCTTGGTCCTGTGTATGTATATCTGGTATTTCACACTGCATTTCAACATCAGACACTAAAGCCAGAACTGCGTGCTTCCAATTGAGCATCCTTTATAATACATGTGTTCTGTGTTGCAGTATTTCTGTGTGTGTGTGCTGAGGTAGCTGCCTCTGGCTCCGGCTCTGGTGAGCACCAGCATCCTCTCGGGAGTGTTGTTAA
Organism: Salminus brasiliensis; assembly: GCF_030463535.1. Classification (NCBI taxonomy): domain Eukaryota; kingdom Metazoa; phylum Chordata; class Actinopteri; order Characiformes; family Bryconidae; genus Salminus; species Salminus brasiliensis. The sequence continues at coordinate 23,978,531 of NC_132902.1, forward strand.
GGTAGGGTAATCTACTGAGTCCTGCTGCTTAGCACCTTCCACTCTCCTCCTTTGCAAACCTCCTCCTTACAAAAGGCAAAACAACCAAACACTATGCTTGTATGAAGGTCGTCGGCATGCAAAGGGCAATAGTCAACGCTGTGTTTACACCATGTATGTATGTATGTATTTATTTATTTATTCTTTTTTTTATATATATATAAAAATACTAAATGTCATTTATACCAAAGCTTATTATCTGGAGAAAATAAAATATCACTCATATCTACACAATACACATCACAATACAGGGGTTACAATTCCAGATGTTGCAATATATTGGGATACTGTAGACCAGATGACACTGAGACTTTGTCATAATATAAAAAATCTACCATTTATTTAATTATTTCTTTATTTATAGTAGTTTAGTATAGTAGACTTTTTTTTCTGACCCGAAACCGATCCAGATTCATCCATCGATACCCAATACCAATCCAATACCATTGCTGAATTAACCACATATATTTCACCACGTGGGAGAGACTTAAGACATCAGGCCGTTTTCCCTAACAAACGTCGCAGAATGATTCGCCACTCAGTCCGACTTAAGGGGGCGTGTCCCAGCGTGAACATGACGACACCAGTGCATCCCTTTGAGGAGTCGCTCATGGTTTTAGTTGTAAATCAACCATATCTGAAAATGTCCGAGGCCCAACGATCAGCTTAGGAGCTCAATCGGGGGGTCAGGACTGACTCGTTGCTGCTCTTTCACTACCTGATTGGAAAAATTGGCAATAGGGCAAAATTGGGTTGAATTTGGGGTCTCTCACCATGCCACATCAAGGTTTCCCTACTGTTTTCATATCACAACAAGGTATATTAAGCTGTCTATTGCAAGCACCCGGCGATACAATATGGTTAACAATACAGGGGTCACGATTCAATACACTGCAACATATTGCGATACTGTAAGCAGGACGATACTGAAACTTTTTTTTAATGAAATTTGACTAAAACTGTCTCAGTATAAAAAATCTGGATTCAGAACAGTGGGAGGACTAGCTAGTGACCGAGGGTTCATCACTGCAAACAGTCAGCAGGGATAGAGGGCTGTAAAAATCATAAGCGTTCATTAGAATATTAGAATAACCACACAAGATGTTCTCCGAGAGGTCTGAGGAGCACATTTTGGTGAGGTCTCAGTAGTGTTACCATACATACATACTGCTATCTAACACTAGCTTTATACAAAAAATTCAATCTATTAAAATGTGTTCCCAGGGGCGTCCCACTGCGCCTAGACCAGCGTTCACTCGATTCCACTGCGATTGTAATATAACGCAGACATCACAGCTGGAATATTAATAAAAAGAACTGCATATGATACTTTCTTCATATCGTGCAGCTCAGAAACCACGCATGCACGCACAAACACACACCAAACAAAACCCTCAGATCCACGGCTCTTCTCTCAGGCCTGTGTATTTTGAGTGTTTCATGTGTAGGAGTCTCTCCTGCCCCGTCTCCAGAATGAGGGTGTGGGCTAAAAGGCATCCTCCAGCACTAAAGAGGGGCACAGCCTAAGGGAAAACCCCCAGCTCCCTGCGGGGCTCCAGAGCGCTGCAGTCCTCTCCACCCACCTACTTCCCAAGACAGACACACACACACACACACACACACACACACACACACACACACACACAGGCTTAACTTTCCTGCAATCCTCCTCATTGATCTAAAGCTCTATAGCTTGAGTGGGAATGTAAGCCACTGTATAAAAATAAGAAATTATACAAATGTATTAAATATAGAAGTATTTGCCAGGTTTCCATCAATAACTAATATCCATTTAGTTCCATTTCCATCATTCATTTACAAGAAACACAGTAAATAAGTGTGTGTGAGACACAGATGCTGGAGTAGGGATGCACCGATCCATCCCTTTCTGTTCTGATACCAATACATGACTTTAGCATTTCAGCCGATACCCGACGCCGATCTGATACCATTGTTGAATTAATAAATCACATACCTGACCATGCGGGAGAGACCGAAGGCATCAGGATTGATGTAATCATTACTTTACTAACTCATAACAAATGAACACAGATATAAATGAACCCAATTTCTATTTATTGGTCACTAAAATGAATAACTGTGCTGGACCTCGGCACAGAGCTGTCTGGACACAGGACTTTTATTCTGAAAAATTCTGTCAGACTAAAGAGGAGCGAGCAGCCCCTCCCTTCTCGGTTCTCCTTATAATAAGGAAGAGCTGGCAAAATGTAAAAGTCACTTTGGAGATACATGGTTTTTCGCACGAAAGTGATATGCAAATTAAGCTGCAAGTGATATGCAAATTAAGTTGCAAAAAAATGGATGAGACATCCCAACCAGGAACACACTTACACATGGCCAACCATTTCGACTGTGGCAGTTTAGCCCCGCCCTCACAGTTAAGAGTGAGAGGAGGCAGGCTGCTGCCCCTGCAGGCAGGCGTTAATATAGACGATTAAACTTTGCTCTGTTCCTGGCCGTCAGGAGATCCACACACCTGAACGGAGTGGCTGAGGTTTCGTTTTCTGGCATCACTGGGGATTTTACAGTTTTACAGTTGTTTCTGTACATATTAACCTCTGTGTTCTGAACGCGCCCCTCTTTTAACCTAGGAAGAGTCGAACCAGTGGGTCAGAAATGCTTTTACAGCACAGTACTAAAAACAGCCTTTTTTATTCACAGGGTTGAGGACAGGTAATAAAAAGGCACAGGTGAAAATTAATTAGGCCTTTTGGGGTCATAAAACCATAAAAATACTATAAGTAAACTTCAAGCTACCATTGCTGTGATCACAGACCTGCACTCGCTCAGTAAAGATAAAGGTGCATGTATTTGTCACCGTGCAGCGAAATGTGTCCTCCGCATTTAACCCATCTGGTAGTGAACACACACTCACACACACACGTTACACACACATATGTTAGGGGCAGTGAGTACACACACACACCCAGAGCGGTGGGCAGCCAACTCCAGCGCTCAGGGAGCAGAGAGGGTAAAGGGCCTTGCTCAAGGGCCCAACAGTGGCAGCTTGCCGAACCCGGGAATCGAACCCACAACCCTGTTATCAATAGCCCGGCGCTCTAACCGCTGAGCCACCACTGCCCCATATATGCACAGACAGACAACAGAGCGTTCCTGCTTCACGTGGCCACATTCAGTCACTTCTTTAGATTTCTTCTTTTTGAAATGGTTGCGATTTGGGCTTTCAAAATTAGTTTGAACAGAGACATCACCTAAAATATTTATGGGGTCCGTTACCTCTCCAGCCCGCCATGGAAAAACCTCCCAAACGGCTATTGTCTATTTTCCCTTCTCCTCAGTGCGCATTTAGGACAAACATGGGAGTTCGACTGAAGCAAAAGATCGGATTTGGGATGCTGTAAAAATGCAGCCCTAGAAACCCTGTAAAATATCCGATTTGGAAAACACCCACTGTTGCAGCTCAGATTATGGAAATCAGATGTCTGATTTTTTTCAGGGCTGTGTGGACAGCTCAAACCAGATTTTGTATTTATTTATTTATTGATTATTATATATTTTTTTTAATCAGATGTGAATGACTTTAATACATGGTCTTAGATCAGATATGTCAACGACTCAAGGACATCTGACGTCAGATCAGATTTCATCAGAGCCTTTTTGCTTGTACGCATTCGTTCAGTGTGGTCATCACCAGCCAGTCGGTGAGGTGCATAATCGTGTAAAACGTTTCAGCTGGGCAATATGATAAAAATATAATATCATGATATTTAAGGACATTTTGTTACGATATCGGATTTTTAGCGCAATATTCATAACGTAGCCAAAAAGCATCAATAGCTATCTGCTATCCAAACACTCTCCCGTACTGTGCGTCATGGCTTTCGCTCAAAATACGCTGCGCTCCATTCAATCAAACATGATAAGATCACTCTCTGTAATGAAATCTACAGTTAATCAGAGCTCTTTAAGCCCTGGCGAGATCCACGATACTCTCATTAAAGCATATTGTGTACACGGACAGATTTGTTCACTTTGCAGACAGATAGAGACACAAATCCGATCTCAGCAAAAAAATTGAAATCTGAATTGACCGAGAGGCTCGTAATGTGAACGCAGTAAAGTGAACGCAGCCCCAGAGTCTTCTGGAGGAAGAAGAAAAAAGTCCGGAAAGCCTACAACAGACCGGCTTCACAACATCAGCTAGGCATCCGATTTTCACACGTCTCTGCAGGTCTGAAGGGTGCGATGTGTGAGAATGTGTGTGTGTGTGTGTGTGTGTGTGTGTGTGTGTGTGTGTGTGAGTTCGCGTGAGAGTGCACGCGATGGGGCTCGGACCGCAGCGAGAGAAAAACACGTTAGGTTGGGTAAGCTCTGTCAGAGCTGCAGTTAAAGAGCAGCAGTGAGAACGGTGGGAGAGTTGTTGCTATTGCTCAACAGGAAACACACACACACACACACACAGACACACACACACACACACACACACACACACACACACACACGAGGAATGCGGAGACTTCGCTGATACCGTTTTTCCATTCCACTTTTCTGCAGCCTTCGTTTCAGGGCTTCAAAGCAGAGTCATACATTAGAATTCCATCTTCACCCTCAGTAATGAGAGCGTCAGAGGAGCTCCGGCCGAGGGGCCTAGAGGAGCTCCGGCTGAGGGGCCTAGAGGAGCTCCGGCCGAGGAGCCTAGAGGAGCTCCGGCCGAGGGGCCTAGAGGAGCTCCGGCCGAGGGGCCTAGAGGAGCTCCGGCCGAGGGAAGAGTGTGACTGAACATCCTTCAGGGGAGAGAGAGACATAGAGAGAGAGAGAGAGAGAGAGAGAGAGAGACAGAGAGAGAGAGACACACACACAGAGAGACAGAGAGACAGAGAGAGAGAGACACACACACAGAGAGACAGAGAGACAGAGAGAGAGAGAGAGAGAGAGAGAGAGAGACATAGAGAGAGAGAGAGAGAGACATAGAGAGAGAGAGAGACATAGAGAGAGAGAGAGAGAGAGACATAGAGAAAGAGAGAGAGAGAGAGAGAGACAGAGACACACAGAGAGAGACACACACAGAGAGACAGAGAGAGAGAGAGAGAGAGAGAGAGAGAGAGAGAGAGAGACCCACAGAGAGAGACACACACAGAGAGACACACACAGAGAGACAGAGAGAGAGAGAGAGAGAGAGAGAGAGAGAGAGAGAGAGAGAGTGTGAGTGAAAAGGAGAAAAGGACAAAGAGGAAGAGAGAACAAGAGAGACAGGAAGGGAGGAGAGAGAGAGAGAGAGAGAGACCTAGAGAAATGAGAAGGGGAGAGAGTCAAAAGAAAGAGAAAATCATAAAGAGAGGAAGAGAGACCGGAAGGGAGGGAGAGAGAGAGAGAGTCAGAGGTTGAGAGATCGAGAATAGGAAGGAGGGAGAGAGAGAGAGAGAGAGAGAGAGAGAGGTTGACTGTGAACTGAAATATTTGTAAAAGAGGGTGTGGGGGACAAACATTCATCTATGCAAACTCTGTGTGTGTGTGTGTGTGTGTGTGTGTGTGTGTGTGTGTGTGTGTGTGTGTGTGTGCGTGCGTGCTTACACACACTGCACTGAAGCAAAGTCAACAGAACGGAAAATTCTGGCCTTTTCTCTCTCAGTCCCGAGTCTGAAACGCTGCACAGAATAAAAGTGAACCAGCAGGAAGGCAGCGCTGCTCTCCCACCGGCATCTGGACCCTAACCCTGGTTCGTCACCCAATAAAAACCCAGGAAGCTCCTCTGTAAATGACTTGACGAGTCTGGCTGGAGAATTAGAGAGAAACATTTATAAGCCCCTTAATCTCCGTTATTATCATCATCAGCACAGCGCTTCACTCGTCTGTGCCCATTTCACAACACAGCAGATAAAACAAGGGGTGGAGCTATGCACCAAAGGGCGATAGAGGGAGAACGGCGTCTCCGTCATTCCCACTCCAGGCCGGAGCGCTGCTGCTACTACTGCACTATGGAGGTTTGGTGGTGGAGCTACAGGTGGAGAACCTCTCTCCAGAACTGCTGCTGTGTAACACTGCAGAACCCATAGAGTCATATTAGTGTAAAACCCTGTAGTATTACTCTACCGCCTCAGCCCACATGCTGCTGCACCTTCAGATCCCTCAGCTTGTCCAGAAATGCACGTGTGCAGCTGTCTATGAGGGGGTATTACTCAGTAATTACAGGGACGTCTGTAAACACTGCTGGGGCTTTTCTCTGATAACAGAAGTTTGTAATAACACTTTTGGCTCGCCGGCGGGACATTCTAGAGGTTCAAGGTTCAAGAGGTTGGATTTTATTGTGTTTTTTTCCGCTACTTATTACATGGATTATGCAGGACTTGCGAACACACCTGCCTTGTGCAGATCTCCACGTGCAGCCTCCATCATCCATGGTGACGCCATACGTCACCTTTTCTACTTTTGCTTCAATTTTAAATACATCATTTGCCAAAGTATAAACACACCCTACAAATGTCTCCAAAACATTAATGCTAATAAGCCTATTTGACTTGGTGAGGGTATTTTTACTAAGATGCTCTAACGGCAGTCACCATATACTCCTGAAATACAGAACCACCCCTTCAAAGCGGTGACGGGAAGGCAAGCGCTGATCTGTCTGTGAGGAAAAGGCACGTCTCATTTCAATCATTCCTCTGCAAAGAAAACCGGTTTGGCTGATCGTGCTGCTCAGCCTCGGTTTTTAAAGGCTCCTCAAATTAATACTTTTATACATTTAATACATTTATGCAGGTCTACCAGTAGCAGAGACGCCGGCATCTCATCTATAGATGAAAAGTCTGAAATTAATTTGTGTGCTGCAATTTAAGCTGTGAATACATGCAATAGAGCCCCTTCTAAGTGGCATCCTGAGGCATGTACACTGTACGGACAAAAGTATCGGGACACCTGCTACTTCATTCATTCATTGAATGAATATTTAACAAGAATATTTAAGAGTTCATCCTGCTTCTGTTGGAGTAACTGCCTCTACTGTCCAGAGAAGAAGGCTTTCTACTAGATTTTCTACCCCTCTACCTCACGCCTGGCGCCAGTAGGCCCTATTCTACTGGCAATACTTCTCTACAAGGATTAGACAAGCTGTGTCAGCAATGGGTGCAATTCTAAGTAGCCGAATGCATTTATTAGAAGGACTGTCCACAAATATTTGGACACATAGTGTATGTATTGGATGTGGACTGCCCCAGCTACACAACACAGTTAGATAAATTCAAGACAGCAGTCAGTCCTCAAACATCTTTTAGATGGTAGATATGTGAGCAACAACAACCAAGGCCAGCTCTAGACCCAGATCCCATCTTCAGCTGAATCCCACTCACCTCAATTTGCCGTAGTATATCTAGTACTGCTGTAGTTAACGCTGCATAGCCACTTTTACCGCAATTTGACCTCAATGTGAGTGTACCCACCATATATAATCACTAGAGGAAGGTGGTATTGTTACCCACTGCACTACACAAACCCACAAAGCACACCGATAATTGTGATTATCGGCCGAACTGTGGGCTCAAATAAGCCCTCCGCTTTAACAGCTGCTGAAATGCTAGGCATCCTCAGTGGAAGTGTAGCCCTGGAAGTGAAGGACTGTAAGAGCCGTTTACCTGAGGCCAGAGCGTTGTTGCTCGCCTGACTCCCACCGCTGCTGCTCACGCCCACATACAGCTCATCCTCCCCCTCGGTGGAGGAAGACGAGGAGGAATTGGAGGTCAGCTCCTCGCTGGAGCTGCTGGTGCTGTGCAGGAGAGCGTACTTCCTCCGCGCAATCACCTCCCTCTTCTTCCTCTGCAAAAGCAGACGCTCCTTCTGCTTTGGAGTCCGCTGGGCTCCGCCCCCAGACCCGCCCTTCACGAAGCGCTTCCTGTTGAGCGGCCGCCGAGAGCTCAGGCACGGCCGCTTCACGTGATTGGCTTCTGGCTCGAGCCGCGCCCATTTATGGGACCTGCTGGGGCGGGTTCGGTTCAGGAGGGGTCGTATGCCCACCGCTGTCCCGGTTCCGCCACCAGCGCTTGCCATCGAAGCCGGGCCGGACGCCCTTAGCTGCTGTGGCTGCTGTCGGGCCGCTGTGGGCCCGTCCGCAGGCCCCCTGTCCTCTTCCGAGCTAAGAGTGTCCGAATCACCGAAACGTAAGCTAGAGGAGGGTGAGGAAGCACAGTCACTAAATGAAGACTCAGGGTTCCTCTCGTCCTCGCTGCGCGTCTCCAAAAGTGCCGCCCTGTGGCGGGGAGGAGGCAGTGTCGTCTCGCCAACGTGCCCTTCCTTCAAGGAACAGTCCGAGGGCCCGGCCTGCTGGCTCTTGCGCTTTTTGCGCCCCGAAAGCCCCCTGTCTGAGTCTCTGCGACCCCCAGCATCTCGCAGGGGCCGGTGCCTAGTCTCACCACACAGCGGGGTGAACTCGCTGCCCGCCTTGCCAATCACCTCCATCTCCGCCGGGAAGCTTTTGGCCGTCTCCATGGGCTCAGGGTTTCCCAGAGGCCCCTTTAGGGGCTCCTGTTTGCGGCGTGCGTCGGGCGGGACCTCACTCTTCATTGTGACTGACCCACGTGGAAGGGGAACTGAAGACAAACGCAGCAGCCCCTATGTGTCCATGGGCAGCCCAGCAATTCCACAACTGCAGAAACAAAAAGTACAAGAACGAGGATCAGAATCTGAAACACTTTGCTGGCAAGTTTTTAGATTTACTAGAAAATTTAGCTGTATTTACAAGGAAATTCTCTTTTTGTTTATATATAAGTAAGCTTAATATGCAAATCAATTTAAATCAACACAGTAAAAAAAATAAAAATAAATAAAAAAATAGTATCTGCAAATTTGGACCGCCAAAACCCAACCCGTACGTAACCTACCCGCCCCCCGCCCGTTGCACGCGATGCCCCCGATACTAATGAGGGTGGAAGCGCTGCATACCCGGCTTCGGCAGACCACCCTACAGATGCCAGCGACAGCCAGCACCGTAGCAAATCTATATGGGGGGAGAGAGCGCGCCAGCTACCCACCCTGAAGAGAGCAAGGCCAATTGTGCTCTCTCGAGCCTCGGCTGCCGATGGCTAGCAGCATGACCGGGATTCAGTGTCAGAACAGAGAGGTTGAGTGTAGTCGGATCCTCAGAACCAGTCAGACGGGTTTATTAGCAGTACAGAAACACAAAGGCTGTGCTTCATAGCTCTCCAATCGAAAAAGCTAGCTACACACTAACATTTTAGCCCGGGGCTAGAGTGCTAGTGCCAGCAGAGTGCCAGCAGCTAACAGAATACAATGGTCGACACTGTAGTGGTGCCTTCACAACCTCAACCCCAAAACATCAGGCAGGTCCTGTGGGGTGTTGCCAGTATGCAGTGGTCCACAGCATTCATGAGATCCACAGAAGCCTCACCTCACAGGATTTGAAGGGCCTAGTGGTGTGGTGCCAGATAGCACAGGACACCTTCAGAGGTCTTGTGGAGTCCCTCAGAAGGGGAACCTACTCAACATTCGATGTGTTAAAGGTGTTAATGTTATGGCCGGTCGGTGTTTAGATATGCATGCATACAAATACAACCCAAAAAATAGACGAGGCCTGAAAACTGATCAGAATTCAGGGTAAATAAGGTCAATTGGGAACAGATGTTCTGGAGACGGGAACTGTGTGCTGTGTCTGTGTCTGTATGTGGGATTTGGGTCATTATTTTGTTTATTGTTGATATGGAGCATCCATGGGTTCTAGATACATTAACATTATTATTAAACTGAGCAATGAATAGAAGTTACCCATGCAAACGCTTAAGGCTGACTCCGTTTACGTTTGTTTTCTCATGAGTTCCTGGCACAGCATGAGTCAGTCTGGACTGTAATCCAGGTCTCAGCGTTGCTCAGGCTGTAATGAAAGAAAAGGGAATGGTGAATAAAGTAAGGTCATCCCCGGCTTTTTATACGGAGAGAAAACAAACAGGCCCACACCTAATGGCTCCTGCCCATTACTAATGTAATAAATCTTAGCAAACACAGGATAATGGAGCTGAGGGCACGGCAAACCTCATTTTCTACCAGCTCTCTTTCATTCACTCATATGATATCAGCACACCGGCAAAGAGGGGCCTCTGTCTTTCACACAATATGGGGTGTAATAGCTGTTTTGAAAGGAAAACCGTTAAGCTGTGTTTTATAATACCTTCTCAACCCTTATCCTTACACAGACCTAAAACGCTCACTCAGGTCTGGGCTGAAGAAGAGAAGGCCAATTATATTATCCCAGGATTAGAGGATTTTTAAAAAGCGCTGCTTGCATTAAGGATATTAAGCCATCAGTGACCAAAACGTTCATCATTACCAACATGATTACTGAACGACTTCCACGCAGTCCCCTTTCCTGCTCGGTTTATGACAAGCTCACATTTCCATCCTTCGTCATTATCATCATCAACACGGCCTACGCTCACCTTTCTTCTTTTTTCAGCCGTAATCCCAGCATAATAAACCCCATCCCGCCTCATTTCCCCTCCCTTTACTCCCACCACTGCCCACATACTTCTATGCATCCTTTTACGATAGCACGGACGTTAAGCCGTACATCCGCTAGAGGGCGTTTCAGAGTCAAATGGATCTGAGCAAAACGAGCATGGCGATGTGGGAGGAGGTCGTGAAAACGTACCGACTGCCTGATTTTTAGGAAAGTGTAAGCGGTATGTCCACACGGCAGTGATTTTTGCCAACACTGCCCACAGGTTTGTTTGTATTTTTTTGTTCGTATCCGTAAGCTTTCAGATAATGTGCTCAAATACAGACGAAATGAACGCAGAGTACGACGGACAGAAAGCTCTAATGGAGTTTATACAGTCAACCCAAAGCTATGAACTGAATCAAATTAAGGTGTGAGAAAGTAGTAACACCCCTATTACATACCATATAAGGGTGGGCAATTAAGGTCTTCAAGATACACACCATTTACATTTGCTTTGCTATTTACCCAAGAAGAACCTCAGCTAGTTAGAATAGACTAATAATTCAAAGATCTCTCTAATCTTAGACTCTACTAAACACAAGTCAGTAAGAAGACCACTCTACTATTCGCCCAAATATTCTCAGAAGAGGAGGGTCTTCAGTCTGGGTTTAAAGACAGCGAGCGACTCTGCCATTCATTTGTTTTCCGACAGAGCAAAGCCTGGACGCTCGTCTTCTGTGGATCTTAAAGGATGGCGGGTCGAGCCGAGCCGTACTTGAAGCTGGAAGGGCTCTTGGTGCAGATCGGCTTGTGACCATCGCCATCAAGTATGGAGGGGCTGGCCGGTCCAGTCTTGGCTTTGTAGGCCAGAGTCAGGGGTTTGAATCTGATGACCTGGGCAGCGGCTACAGGAAGCTACAGTGAAGAGAGAGAACGCAGCAGAGGAGAGACATGGCTAAATTTTTCGGTATTTTTCTCCAATACATCTGGAATGACCTTTCCATTTCTGCCAGGGTTTAAAGCCAACATTTGAAAAAGTAAAGTTTCATTTATTAAAATAACAAAAGCAGCTGCTTATACCGGCTCTAACACGCCTATAAATACTAGGGATGCACCGATCCGGCTTTTTTAGTTCCGATACGATACAGAAACTTTGCATATCGGACGATACCCGATACCAATCCAATATCATTGTTGAATTAATAAACTGTAAACCTCACCATGTGGGAGAGACTTAAGGCATCAGGATTCACTTAAACATTATTTTACTAACTTCACGTAAAAAAACTAAATAGAACAAATTAACACATAACACAGCTTTTATTTGTGACTAAAACAATCAAATCATCCAGGACCTTGATAGAGCATTTAAATATTGTAATTCAAATAAACAAGGTCCAAACTTCTTAAAATATGTTAAAATAAATAAAATGTCTTATTTCTAAATATGTAGCGTAAACGGTAATTCTAACTCAAATCTAGCAGCTGAACCTGAGAATAAATAAGGCCAAAAATACAAGCAGTAATTAAACATTGCAAACATGTAAACATTTAGTGCAGTCTCACACCGACCAATTAAAGTGAAAGCATCGGTCCCAGGGATCGGCCTAATTAGCCGATCCCCGATTCAGCTGGGACCGATGTCCGATCCCAATATCGGATCAGTGCACCCCTAATAAATACACCATTTCAGCACTGATCCTATCAAAAATAAACCACACACACAATTAATCACAATTACAAAAAACACGCTCACATTTCCAACCCTTCGCCCCACTATCAATGATCAAATCCCATCCGTTCTCCATCAGCATCCTCCTCCTAAGCCCCCTCAACACGTTCCCCCCTCCCTGAAGTGAAAATCCGGCACCAAATGGGCTCTGGACCTAAATCTTTAGCCACAGCAAGGCCCAGCGTTTCTACATCTTTAAATAATGAACGTGGCCATCTGTTTAAAGAGGCACATCACTCCTATTCATTAGCCCTGTTTTGAGTGGGGTGGTTGGAATGGAAACCATGGCTAAACACAGCTGCCTTCACAGTTGTGCTCTAAGGAAGGACAACCAGTGAACCGGTGACGGGGTCATGGGCACCCGGGACTCACTGATGCTCACCGAGGACCCATCTCACAACTTACAGGACTTAAATAAGGATCAGCTGCTAATGTCTTGGTGCCAGATGCCACGGGACACCTTCAGAGGTCTTTGTGGAGTCTATGCCTCAATGGTGACCCATAATGGGGGGCCTACACAAGATTACCAACGCACTAGCTGTACCGAATAGACTCTAATCTAAGACCACCGCTGACATTACAAATAACTAAGCCCAATATTAGGGCAATAGTGGTTAAACTACTCAGCTGTAGCACCAACTTCCCCATTCGCTCATCTGGATTTCCATTTCCCCCCAAAAAACAACGTCAACATGCCCCCAATACCAGTCCGAGCCAGTCCAACAGTAAACTATAAAAAGGTCAGCACAATAATTTCAGTGCATGCAGACCTACATAGCCGACAGCTTATGCATAGCGCTCAAAGTGTCAGGACTGGAATGTCATCAGAGCTCAAATTCAATGCCCTGAGCAAAGAGATCATAATAAGCTTCTGATCCTCGAGTGTTTGAAGCAGCAGAGGCCCGTAAGTAGGCCTTCGCCTGCAAGAGATCAGGGCAGTGAAAAATTCTGCCTTTCACACAGATCACACATATTTCTTTAACTAATAACGAGCATGTGACTTCTCTACTCCTCGCCAGAGTGCTGGAGCTCATCTAACACAGCGTCGTATGAAAACCTTGTAATTTTAATTTCTCAATTCTTCAGCTCTTTTTTTTTTTTTTTTTTTAACTGTTCGAGAGCAGCTGCTGCTGCTTACACTCGTATGTCATGAAGCTACAGAAATGTCCAAAATGACATGGATGAAAAATCGAAGGAGCTGGTTGCCCAGACATGGACAGAGCCTTGTCTTGAGCCCTCTTTGGATGGGACTCGTTTTACATGGAGACATGGGAAGAAGGCGTAATGTGATTATTACCAGAGTTTCTCAGTGATTTTAGTCCCGTCCGAATGTGAATGTCCGTCATTTTTTACGGACTGTGCGTCCTTATTACTTCCATTTTTAATGCTTTTCACTATTTGAGGATGTGAATCTGACATTTCTTAATATTGTGTGAAAATGTCATGATAAATAAACATAAACAACTAATAGAAATGCTTCAATATTTCACACTGACTTCCATTTTCTCCTGTAAAGCTGTTTTTGCAATATTACATCATTTGCATTTACATTTATGGCATTTAGCAGACGCTCTTATCCAGAGCGACTTACAAGGTTACACGTATTACAGGGGTGGGCCAATGTAGCGTTAGGAGTCTTGCCCAGGGACTCTTATTGGTGTAGTGCAGCATTCATAGTCACCCAGACCGGGAATCGAACCCTGGTCTCCCACATGGTGTTGTTGTAACGCAATGGTAGGTGGTGGTGTTATCTGTTGCGCCACACCAACCACTCAGGGCTCTAAATGGCTCAGAGGCCTAATGTGCCATCACTATGGCCCAGGGAGGGGTCACACGTTCAAATCTCGAGCCATGCTGCTTTGCCATCAGCGCAACTGGCCGCAGATATTAGTAGATAACACTCTTAAGGAATGCTGGCCGAGCCGGGGACCTGACGCGTTCCTCAGAGTGTGCCGGCTGCCCGAATGATTACTTACGTCTGTATAAGATCCACAATAATATTCATTTCTTCTCCTGTAAAGTGATGCAAAGCGTCGTACTGATATAATAACATGACATAAACAGTGATCAGACTACTGAGATGTGACTGAGCAGGAAAATTACATGCATTTATAGCATAATCCAGATTTTCGGACAAATTCTGATCGATTCAGTGGTCATTTCGGCACAACACCAGCCATAAAGCCTGAACGCATTTAATCCCAGGCTCTCCGGGAGTAAAATTCAGTGTATTAGTAATGTCCAAGAGCTAAACTGTTAACAGAAACAGTCATATAAACAAATAAAAAGGCTGATTTATTTGATTATTTGAGTTCCTCAGTGATTTTAGTCTCGTCCGAACGCGAATGTCCGTCAATCAAACCTTTATTCGTTCTATTTTTAATGCTTTTCACTATTTGAGGATGTGAATCTGACATTTCTTAATATTGTGAGAAAATGTCATGATAAATAAACATAAACAACTAATAGAAATGCTTCAATATTTCACACTGACTTCCATTTTCTCCTGTAAAGCTGTTTTTGCAATATTACATCAGGGCTCTAAATGGCTCAGAGGCCTAATGTGCCATCACTATGGCCCGGGGAGGGGTCACGCGTTCAAATCTCGAGCCATGCTGCTTTGCCATCAGCGACCAGAGTCAGAGAGAGCGCAACTGGCCGCAGATATTAGTAGATAACACTCTTAAGGAACGCTGGCCGAGCCGGGGACCTGACGCGTTCCTCAGGGTGTGCCGGCTGCCCGAATGATTACTTACATCCGTATAAGATCCACAATAAAAAGGGCAGATTTCCGAGCATATCATGAATACAGAAACTGTCCGTGCTTATAAACAGTTGGTCTGGTTTAATTGGATGCAGGACTGTTTAAAAAAAACAACTGACTAAACATGGCCCAGAATTGATATAGCAGTTCTTAAAATCGGCTGCTACTGATGCATTCTGTCTGAAAACGTCTGTAAATATCTTTATAATATTGATCAGAAAGCATGCTGCGACATAACTGATCATGATAAAGATAAAACACTGCTATTTCTCCTATCTATAACAGTATCTAATACAAAAATACAATTTTAAAGGTTAAAAACACAAAGAAAATATCAACCAAAGCCTGGATTGTGTTACAAACACAGCAGTGCATGAGCATAAAACCTTACAATAATAGATGCCACTACTGAGACAGTAGAGCGCTACCCCAGGCTCCTCTGGGGGTTCATCCTGCAAGCCTGCGATGTGCCACAGAGCCATGGAGCAAAGTGCATGTTGCCCCCCAAGGGGGCCCACAGCAGCAACGCCCCTTGGCACTAAGGTGGATACAGATTTCAGGACGTAGAGGATTGCGAGAGACTGTTTTAATTCCTTCCCCAAGGATCAGTGACTAGATCCTATAGATGCTGGGTTAGCCTGCTATTAGCACTACACACACGAGCGTGGGAGCATTCTGCCACATGCCAATCAGACTGTGGCATAACCTCCATTACATCTCTGGTATTTATATGGTGTGAGTGGAAGGAAATGTTCTGAAATAACCGGAAATAAAAACCCTGTGACTTTAACAGTGATTAAAACTCAAGAATATTCATTTCTTCTCCTGTAAAGTGATGCAAAGCGTCGTACTGATATAATAACACGACATAAACAGTGATCAGACTACTGAGATGTGACTGAGCAGGAAAATTACATGCATTTATAGCATAATCCAGATTTTCGGACAAATTCTGATCGAGTCAGTGGTCATTTCAGCACAACACCAGCCATAAAGCCTGAACGCATTTAATCCCAGGCTCTCCGGGAGTAAAATTCAGTGTATTAGTAATGTCCAAGAGCTAAACTGTAAACAGAAACAGTCCAGATTTATTTGATTATTGAGAAAACTGTCGCATAGATGGATTTATAAAACCCAACAGGCAACAATTTCCCACAGCTGTGTGTTGGGCCACAAGTCCAGGCCCCTGTCAAACGTATATACGCCAGGTCTGGGTGTAATATGATGGGCCTGGAGTGATGATTCATAACATCAGAGTATTTCTGCGTGGACATCAACACATGAAGGCCACAGATATGGACACTAATAATCTCACACAGTTGTGAGAGAGTAAACATCCAGCTCCCTATAAGACCCCATACCCCCCATACCCCCTATACCCCCCATTACCCCCATACCCACTGTCCCAGGGCCCAGATGATGGGTCTGGCGTGACGTTTCCAACATTACAGGACCTCTGCGTCGACATCAACACATGAAGGCCACAGAATATGGACACTAATAATCTCACACAGTTGTGAGAGTAAACATCCAGCTCCTATAAGACCCCATACCCCCCCATACCCCCTATACCCCCATACCCACTGTCCCAGGGCCCGGATGATGGGTCTGGCGTGACGTTTCCAACATTACAGGACCTCTGCGTCGACATCAACACATGAAGGCCACAGATATGGACACTAATAATCTCACACAGTTGTGAGAGGAAACATCCAGCTCCTATAAGACCCCATACCCCCAATACCCCATACCCCTATACCCACTGTCCCAGGGCCCGGATGATGGGTCTGGCGTGACGTTTCAACATTACAGGACCTCTGCGTCGACATCAACACAAGCAGGCCACAGATAGTGGTGCTAATGTGTCCAAACGACCTTATTTAACCGATATAATCAACAGCAATCATCCTGAATACCCGAATAATCGCATCCAGACCGAGCTGCTGTGACCTGGAGCTGCTTATAATGAACGTCGTCAGCTGGTTGAGCTCCGAGCGCCAGCAGAGAAAAACATACGCAGGATGTCAGAGATCCAGACTTACACCCAGACTAGACACAAGCACACAGTGCGATTAAGACCTTTACACTTTCTTAAAAGGCTGATTCATGCGAATTATGAGGGTTTATTACAGCTTAGGAAACAACAGCAACAATAACAAACAGCAGCAGCAGCAGCAGCAGCAGGGTGTCCAGCAGGGTGTCCAGCAGGGTGTCCAGGCTGGCTGGCTGGCTAATAAGGAATTCCCCAAGCAGACAACAGCCGTGTAAACTACCCGTACCTGACATTAAGAGGCACACAGCTCTGATACGGGTGTGTTAACTTGTAATATCAGGAGTTAAAGAGGTTATAGAGAGAAGAGTACCCCGCTTAAAGAGGGAGCGCTGGCTGCGAACTTCCCCTGAAGCCTCCCAAACAATAGCAGCGTCTTCCAGCCGGACTGGCCGGAGCACGGTTACCTCCTCTCGGCTTCAGCAGCGCGCTGCTCGATCCGCCGACGCCGTCCCGGAGCATACAGGCCCGGCAATCCGTCGAAAGACGAGGAGAGAACTAATGAAATCTAAAATGCCAGCAGTTCAGAGCCGAGGAGCGCGTCAACGCGGAGGCGGGGAGAAACTGACGGTCTCAAAAAGCCCAAACGGGCCTGAAGCTAAAGAGCTAATGCTAATGCTAA